>NC_088859.1:33290938-33493438 GCF_963853765.1 Magallana gigas
TTGACATTTCTTTAAGAAAATGTTATTTACTTCTTTATTAAAAAGTATAATGACGTGAACAAACCCTATAAGGTTGCAGAATTGGAATACCTCTATGTAGTTGTTGTATATGTACTAGAATTTCATCTTGTATCTATAATTAGTTTATATTCCCAAACATGTTACTTGCTTTTTAAAGCTTGCACAACAGGAAGAGGAACTTCGACTAGAAGAGGAGAAGTTTTATGAAGCAAAACGAGAAGCCGCACGGATTGCGAAGCTACAAAAGGCCAAGGAGAAGAAGGCCAAGACCTCTGCACCAAGCGGTAGCAAGTCCTGGCTCGGAGAAAACGAAAAAGACTGGGATGTGTGAGGATCACTTCATTTCATACTTATATTTCTCAATTCATTGATGACCTCTTTGTATTTAGAACCATTTTAACAAAAGCTTGGACTTCGGGTAGTTGTGTCACACAGCCATGTGACTTAACCCTGTCTATTCCATTGCTGGCCACTCAGTCATTCTTTTTGAAATCAACAAGATTTGACTGACTTATGAGCTAAGACTACGCAATCTGTGTATATTTCACTTGAAACCAGTGTCTAATTTGTTTTGATGAAAGAAATAAATAATTACGTCCTACTGAAAGTCCAAGGTCTTGTTTCTAACTTCTGTCTATCTTATTTCGCTAGGGCCGGAGGTGAGGATGATTTTGAATTGTTCTTGGCCAACGTGAAAGCAAGATCATTGAAAACCACAGCAAGGCTCCGAGAAGGTATTTTGCATCTTTTCAGTTTATCATAAGCCCTATTAAATGTGATTGCTCTTTGTTCGAAGTGCCTCGTTCGAATTGCCTCGTTAATTTTGGTTGCTTTTTATTACAATTGCAAATTTTGGATTATTATCTTGTTGGAAGAACTGGAAAATCAGCGTCTCGCAATTGCCGCGGCGAAGAGGTGTAATTGTTGTCGCTATTTTAAAATTTTCATATTTTTATTCAATTAAAATTACATTTTTTTTTAATTTAGGAGATGGACAGAGTTCCAATAGCTCTGTGCAGACGACGACTCATTCTAAGGACAGATCTCAGGCGGACGGGTCCTCGCTAGATCTGGAGTGGGAGCACGAAGAAGGCACAGACGGTACAGACAGAGTGTCGTTCATTATGAAATCTCCGTCATCTCATTAAAAGGGCGATATTCAATCCGACTCGTTACCAACGATAATTGTTAACAGCTATTGATTGACAGATATTAAAATAGCGTAAAGTTAATCCAAGAGTCTTTTATGGGAACGTCTACATGTCTGCTTACACCTGGGTTTGAAGAGAGAGAGAGAAAAAAATCAATAATGATTCAATAATGTTGAGGTTTGAAAACAGAATTTTGTTTATATAAAAGATAGTGAATATTGAAGGATTTAATAATTATGTTTTAGGTCTTGGACAAGTGAAAAAGGACAAATCTTCTGCAGACGAAAACGCGGTTTCGTCGTCCTCAACTCAAGAGAGACAAAGTCCCGTGAACTCTAACGACCTGGAATGGGACAATGACTTTGTGTCAGCAGAAATTAACACGAGTGACACGGCCCAGCTCCTGGCGGCCGAAATGGCCATTCAAAAGACGGCATCTCGTTGACGGAAGTAAAGCAATAATCATGGCTCCACAACATGTTGTTGTTAGCGTTACAACGTCACGTGCCAGTCATGTGACAAAAGGCATAGACTTATTTTTGCTTCATTGTTTTCTTTTGGGGCCAATATTTTATATTATGAAGTGGTTTATAGTGTAATGGTTATATTTTTGTGTTTATTTTATATATGTACATTCTTTATCTATACTATATTATATTAAAATAATAGACTCGAATTTTTTGTCTTTAATACCGAGAAATCGGAAGAATACTGTCTTTTGTTTTATATATTTTAAACATAATTGGTACTTGAAGATTACCAATTTGTTTTTATTTTTTCTCAGTTAAGCTTCGCTAATTAATAATCAACGAAAATTCCTCAAAAATTCCCGGAAATCACTTGGATTTTTTGGATTTTACAATTTTGCGCTTGCGCAATACATTCACGCTAACGGGATCTTTAGTTTACGTTTCCACAATATCACATCTGCATGAATAAACTCAGAAATGATAATACATATACGGGTAAATTTTCATTGGACTTTTGCTATATATTCTGTTCATATATATTAATGATTTCTTATGAGAGAAAGTATAAAATAACAAATATACATTTCAAGTCCATGTAAATACTTAATTACTTTTGTCTTCGTGATGACAAAAAATATTTGATTACATGCGAAAAAGTTACACTATATTTGTTAGAGTGAAGATAGAGTATGTTTTATCGTAAAAATGAATAATGTCCTACGGACCCAGTTTTACAAAGAAAATACGTGTACGTTGGTGAAAAGGTGTTGAATTCTTCCATTCTGTGGATTAAATTTTTTAGATAAAAGGTATTTGCAGTCTGAAAAAGGTTTGTTGTGATGAATTTGACTGTTATTTTCAAGGCAACTTCATTAACTTTCTCCATAATCGTTCCGGAGCGATTCTGCAATTTTCTGCTACATTACGGGTATAACGGAGGCATTCTAACTGTGGGGAGTGCCTTTCCCGAGACACAGTTAGATTTACCAAACTAAGGAAAGTGTAGTGAAATTAATACCATTATTGTAGGCTTATAGCTTTGTTATGCAAATTTCAATAATAAACTGTGTCGATGTACCTATTCGTAAGTGTCCGATATGCAATGTCAACCCGTGCACGCACGGGTCAAAGTCTAGTTTTCAATAAAATATCTTCATATACTACATATTATATTGATTATGTTTTCCCCAAAAAGCTGTTTTTAGAGAAAATTATGCAATTTTTGGATCAATTTGTTTGTAGAAACTTAAAAATCACAAAAGGAACAAGTAAAGGAACCGTTTCCTTATTTTAAACCTTTTATTTAAAAGTTAAACAAGTTGTGATGTTGTATATGAATATTTATTATAACTGGATACTATAAATAAACAAAACAATTACATGACAACAGTCAGATTTTCTGACGTAATATAACAAACCTGCGTCATTAATCATTTGATAAAAAAAATCTATGTTGAAATGAACTCAAGCAAAACGAAATAATATTCAAAAGTAACATTCTCTGACTAGAATATGATATGTAAATGATTTCAGAAAAGATCTTAAGCATTTATCTTCCTGAATGGTAATGACCGAATATTGGTGTACTAATTAACGATATCATGAAAAGGAAACCAAGTGCAACAAAGTAATGCCTTACACCAGTAAACAACATGACTAAGATGAAATAAATAGAAAAATCAATGTTAAAACGTTTGATTAACATAATCTAATCGTCTATTTTCCCGCTGTTTTTCGTATGGTTCCAATGTGATTCCCATATTAGTATGTGAATCATATTTAGCGAATTAACATGTATCCAGACTTCACAAGTGTGTAGTGAAAAAGGAAGCGGGCAACACAAAGATAATATTTGCTACGTAGAAATTATTTGTTTTCGTACTAATGTATGCAATGACTGAGGCACATGCTGTTTGAGCAAAAGACCACAACTTTCATGTACACTAAAACTGATTATAATATAACAGTTGTTGTAAATTTTGATGGAGACGTTCGTACAGTTTAATCGTTTTTCATTACCACCAAGATTCACAATTCTGTGATCATAGCATGCTTCAAAATTCCCGGCATTGAAACAACGTACTGAACGGATGTACGGCGTTATCGGGCTTTGTAGTCATACCTTTGTACAGAGAGCGGCGTGCCGTACCGTCGGGGCGATACGTAAGATATCTGAGGCGGGGGTAACGCTCGGACTTGATGAACTCGGACCCTCTCCCTCGGGGGAGAATACGACCTGACCACTTGCCTTGGTGGTGAATACGACCTGATTACCTCCCTTGGTGGGGACCGTCGTCGTGGAGTTCGTGGTGAACGGTCGTCGTATTCTTTGTATACCCATACTCCTTTAGGCCGCCGTGGGGTGTAGTAGACGGGCGTCTCTATCCTAGAGGTATATCTCGGGGGTGGGGACTCAACTGAGGCTAAGCTTGGGGTGGAGGGAGTGCGGACCATTTTTGCACGACTTCGCCGCCGGTAAACTTTGTTTTTGATGTCAGGTATGAGCATGCAACCAGCACATATAAATAGGAATGATGCAATGGTGACCAATCCTACGGAATAAGATGCATAGAAATCTGTCGGCACCGAAGTCGCGTACACAGCAACTCCAATAAGAATAAACAGAGCTGAAAAATAGGGATTTTTTTTAAAATAAGCCTTATGTCATTTTAAACCGACGTTTTAACATTAACGTGTTTAACGCATTTAAAAATATTTTACCTGCAAAGAAGGTGAAGCACATGATAGAAAGAATCATGCATCTGTATCTGGCGGCCTCGGTGGCCACATATATACTATAGATGACGGTGGTGGGGACCGCTGCCACAATCACCACGCACATCAGACCCAGGGTCGAATCCCGCGCACCTGCAATATAAAGGCGAGTGGATAAGGGTGTATAATGTATAATAGAGACAAAGGTACAGACTTGCATATAACTAATATAAGGGGCCTCATACTTAACATTTTAATTATTTGAATCACAATGTATCTAGCTACTTTGCTTTTGAAATATGATTTCATCCTTAGAAAAAAAACCCAGCTTACTGTTTAAATGCTTGAATTCAAGTAACATTTTATCTGGGAGAAACATGAAAAGATTAGATAACAGGCAAGGTATATATAAAACGTCGCAATTATCTCTTTCACCATTGAACTTTTTAAACAAAAAATGAATTACAAAGAAAACATCTTTAGTTTTATATGAATACATGCGAGTATTTAATTAATAACATGAACGTACTGTAGATGCGCAATCTGAATTCTACAATGTACGTCAATTGAAATTTAATCTTAATCTTCTTCAATAAATCCAATGATCAACAAGCTCAATTCATATTTACAACTTAAGAAATAGAAAAGAATAATTTCAAACCCTATTTCACAATCCAGAATGGAATATAAAACGCATTTAATTATTACAAAAATAGATATTTAAGTTTTTTCTATCTAGCTCAAAATTTTACATTTTCATGGTCTAAAATCTTTAAAAAAAATTGTGGCGTATTGGGAAAGAAACCTACTTAGAATACTAGATTCTTCTGAACAAATCAAAAACATATATAACGAAATATAAAAAAAAAAAATAAATAAATAACAAAAAAATGCGTACTATTTTTAAACACCGGATTTTTCTTGATAAATTGATATGTGCTTTTGATGTTATAAAATATCAATTAATTAACTCGTCAAAGTGCGTACTGTTTTCGTAATCCGTGGAGATATCCTGAGTGGAACAGCTTCCCGTGGAACAGTCGATCATCCGGAACAGTCCCACGATAATATCCTTGCTGTTCTGTACTGTCAGCGTGGCCATCCATCCTATTGTACCGAATCCGGACAGAAACAAAGCTAGTCCTATATACTGAGTCACTAATCCGATCTTGGACCATTTGGTAGCGGTACCACAATACGGCATTTTGTCCGAACTGAATAATTTTTGTTTTTCAGTCCATTCTAGGGCATCCTTTCGGAAAATTCGAAATATGTGTTTGTAATCCGAAAAGCTGTTAGCCGTTATCGCTATGCTGTTCTTCAAAATTCGAGATCATTTTCCTTATAGAAAAAAAACTTCAACCGAAAACTGAGCACGTCTCAAAACGAGCTGTCCAATTCCAGATCCTAACGAAAGCTATCAATGCACATTTCTTTGATTCTCTTCCAACGTTTTTCAAAACCGCTCTGCATAACTGAACGCTTTTTCTTCTACTAGCATAACTTCAGATAAAAGGAATATAATCAGAAAATATAAAGGAATTGGCAAAAGTTTAAATAGTTGATTTAAATGCCATTGGCTGGAACAATGATGATATACCGAAGGGGTCGTTTAATTTACGTGTACACACAACGCGGACCGCGTTCAGAAATAGACGGATCCTCTCCTTATAATATCAATGCATTGCCATAAAGGAGTTTACCCGTGATTGCGTGAGGGACCCATTGGTAGAATCAGGGAACTGTAAATTTTTGTTGTTGACTTTCTCATAAGCCAGACATGCATTCTTCTTGCCCATATCTTTCTCGCGCAATTATGATTACAACTTAGATCAACATGGCTATTATATCGAAAGAATAGCTACGTATTTACTCAGTATGAACTCGGATGCTTGGATGGGAAAAGCAAATTTTCTTGAATCAAGATAAAACGTTCACTTTCATGTCAACGACCAATAAATACAAGAACTTTCTGTTACAGTTAGGAAACGCAAACTTATACGCAATATTCAAATCATTTATATATATTTGTTATTTAAACATTCATATGAACAATGTACATATAAAACCAATTTTTTTTAATTTATTTTTTACATTTTTCCTAAAGGAATGTCTAAAAAAGCATATGTTTAAGCACATGTTCATTACTATTGATTCAATGTAAGTCTGGTCCAAGTCTCGATATCATGTAATCTTGATGCGTATGTCTTTTCTGTAAATTTTCGTAATTTCGTCTTAATATTTGCTACTATTCATAAAAAAAATCAAATCATAAGGAATAAACACGACAGCTAACAATACGAATACAAACTTAGTTGGAACAATTTACGTTTTAGATTCTAATTCGCTTCGCGGTTTATAGGACAAATTGTCCCAACTCAGTTTTTATTCGTATGAATTGGGTAGTTATCGAAATCATTCCTTAATAAAAGGAGGTTTAAATTTTGGTGAAAATAGGAAACAAAACATCGAATGTATGCTAAAGTTCCCCATCATATTTTAAAATGATTGAACAGAGCCATTAAACTGAAATTCAATTACCCTTTTTTGTATTTAATTTGATGATCTACTGAAATGTCATCTTGTTATTTTATCGTTAAATTTTACGAATAAAATAAAATATTTTCTCGCATTATCACCGGTGTGAGATCGGTTTGTCCGGTGTGAGACAGCAGTGTGAGATTTTTCTGTCTT
The DNA here is from genome assembly GCF_963853765.1 of Magallana gigas. Taxonomy (NCBI): domain Eukaryota; kingdom Metazoa; phylum Mollusca; class Bivalvia; order Ostreida; family Ostreidae; genus Magallana; species Magallana gigas. The sequence goes on from NC_088859.1 coordinate 33,297,990, forward strand.
ACACTGTGTATTACTACGCCGTTTTAAAACGTTGTCTGCTGTAGGGAAATGCAAAATAGTGCATTGATATTATCCATTAAGTAATTGTGTTGCACAATTAATTACAATTTTTCATATTTTAATTGAAAAAACTGTCGTATGCTTTCATTTAACTTGCACTATTTGAAGCACGCGGAGGGATAAACCGAAAGTAATCTTTTGAACGTCATAACAGAAAGTTGTCAAACATCATTTTTTAAGCTAATATAATGCGAGAAAAATAATCATTCATTATAAACTCGTGTGGGATAGTGAAATTCCACCTCGGGGCCAAGATTCACGGTCTGGGACTCGGCAAAGCCTCGCCCTAGACAGTGAATCTTGTCCCCTCGGTGGAATTTCACTATCCCACACTCGTAATAATGAATGATTCTATTAATCTGTTCCATTGATAATTTGCTTTATCTGATCCATGAATGTAGTTTTAAAACCTCCAAACTTTTTAGAGTTCACGCCTATTCAATGGAGCATGGTTAAATTTATTTTTAAAATATTAACAACGATATTTTTTCATACTTGTAGCTTGATAATGCGGCGAAGTAAATTTGTAAAGAATAAAAATTTATACTTCTTTTAAATCACTTACTATTTATTAAGTTCGGGTACGGTAGACGTGCACACTCTATAACCATGATGGGTTTTGCTTAATTTTGTTCTTATTAAAGGGGCATGGCCACGATTTTGGTAAAAAAATTATTTTTCCGATTTTAATGTTTACAATGCTTCAGTAAGTCATCTTTTATAAACAACCATAATTTGAGTGTCATTCGTTGAGTTATAAGCGAGTAACAGAGCTTGAAATTCTTTGCCATGTAAACAAAGCGTTTGTTTACATATTGAATGTTGATGTCAAACTTCAATTCCAGTTTTAGACCTAAAATGAATGTATTAAACGTTAGGAACTGATTATTTCTGCTAAAAATCAATATAAAGATAAACAAACTAGCTTGAAAAAGATTTTTTCAGGTATATTGAACCTACGTAAACAAAAACAGGGCACGTGCCTTGTTTACACGAGAAAGAATTGTGAGCCCTGTATCTTGCTTATGATTCTACGAATGACTCACAAATTTCATTTGATCATTAGAAATGCATTCCTCAATCGTTGTAAATAATTATAAACAGAAAAACAGATTTTGACCAAAATCGTGACCATGCCCCTTCAAGGGGGTTCGATGTTCAACAAATTAACCATCAGATCTACAATATGGGCCTACCTAAAATTTTAAGAAATGACTGTTTACTTATTTACTATTATCAATTGAAAGAAAACCCCCATAAATTTTGACTTTTAAAATTGGGTATTCTCCTAAATTTTTTTTATATAAAAACTCTTCTTTTAAAGGAAATCAATACGATATAAAAATGGGCACGGCCATCAAGCCCCCTTAAAAAGATATGAGCCGTAAAATGTGTCTCATTTAATAAAAATATGCGTAATTATACTAGTATGAGAACAAATCCAACTATTAATACAAAATTGATATTATATTCTTATACATCGTCGGTCGTAATTTATTCACATGCTTACATTTACTGTGTAGATTCTAAAAGGAGTGAAAAGGAAAACAGGTTTTCAATATTAGTTTATTTCAGCTGCATAGACATTATTGCATATACTAAATATTAAATGAAAAAAAAACACAGACACAATTAATATTTCCCATTGCTTGGTCATATTCACAGAAATTACAGATGAAATAATTTAATCTGCAGTTTTAATACTTTCATAAAACAAACACAACTGACGTTTTTTTTTCGTTGGACCAAAAAAGGGAAGTCTAGATTATTATATATTGTAATATACAATTGAAATACTTTTTTACGTCCATTTTTTGAAAATCAACAACACAAGAACCTATAAAAATAATTCATTTCACAATGAGAACCTGTCCTTAACAAACTGTTAACATTCAACATCCTCGACACTAAAAGTCGATTCGTTTTCCGCAAACAACTGACAGGCATGTTTCAGACACACACAAAAACTATAGCACAATTCTATTTGTGTACCGTTGGTTTATGGATTAAAACTCGTTGTTTTTCCACTTATTTTCCTAAGAGTTTACTACAAATATCCCGATACGTCGTGGACTTTCTTGGTTTTGCGGTCCTCAATGGTCAGGTTTTTAAGCTGGTTGTTTATGTCCTCTGAGTTTCTTACATCATCATTGTCATCGTCTTCATCCACCTGTAACGTCAGGTCAGTCTGAGTCACTGACCGCTCGATGGTTTCTGGAACTTTGTCCATTCCATCCTATAAATAACAAAGTAATTCGTTAGTTCTATTTGTATAATGAGGTATAATGATAATGCATGGTTATGCCATACAATGCATCGAGAATTTAGAGTTTGCTTGCTGTTGGTTTTTTGATCTTGTTGTTATGTTGTTTTTTGGATGTGTTTGTTTGTTTCTTAGTTTGTTATTATAATAAGAATTTCCATGGGCCACTGAAGAATTTAGAGTCTTATTGTGTAGAGATAACTAAATATAATATGAAACTAAAATGTACTTGACTAAGTATCTGATTATATTCTTAAACTTAAAAAGCAATGAAAATGTATCACATGTGGCAAAATATCTTTCATTGAATTCTCTTCTACAAATTAACTTTCTGAAATACATTAACTTACGAATCCATCTTTTCCATAATGCATGAATATGTCTTGTAGAAGGTTAACAATATTCGGCGGGTCGAAGTCGGGCTTTCTTGACTGTAGATGTTCATACTTTTTGACTGAAATTGAATTTATTCATCGTTTAAAGAGACGTAATTCTTACATTCACATTTATCTCCAAACCAGTTATACACTACAATTTAACCCCTTTTAAACCATATACCGAATCCTGTTATACCTGATTTTAAGTTCTCCGTGTATTGGTCTTTTCCATGCGTGCTAACGAACATCCCGACGACGTTTTTCACCGAATCAGCGACTACGTTCGTTAGTCCATAGACGCTTTCTTCTGCTTGAAGTTCCTGTTTCACCACAGATATACTCAGGTTTAAGATGACAGCAAACATGGAGATCATGATCAGGATGACGATGAGAATGTATGTCAGGTAATACAACTCCCCAAGGGACACCCCTCCTGACCCCCGTAATATATCGAGATGATTTTTCCCGATGATGGAGTTCGTCAGACTTCCAAACGCTACAAAGAGCGAGCGGTAGGAGGTGGAAATTTTGCCGAACAGAAGGTACCCAGTCACAACATATGCAGAGTAGATGATCGAAAATACGATCGCAAATCCGGATAAATCTTTGGAGGCAAGGGTAATAACGGCTATTAACTGGGTCATCCGTCTGTTGTATCCCAAAATCTGCAAGATTCGGATCGTGGCGATGAAGACTAGGATTCCCATGACAACAACAAAAGCATTGTCCCAGAAAGCTATGTGCTGAAACTGAATGAAATCAAGTTTGTTGTTGTAGTATTTATCCAGGGCTTCATTAGCGAAAGCGTATCGTACTGCCCAAAAAACTATTCCAATAAATCCTAGAATAGTACAGAAGAGATCCACTACATTCCAAGTGGACTTAAAAAAGAGACACTTTTGTTTGTAGATTTGGTAAATCATTCGACCGCTTGATATCAAGAAGAAAATGATATAGATGAAATAACAAAGGAGGGCGTATGTTCCAATGGCGCCTAACGCTTGGAAAGGTCGAAAGACCTGGAGATTAACCCAAGTTACCACTCCAGCGGAGTCCGGAAACTCCAGTAAATAAATCCCATTAAAGAACAAATTCACATTGGGATTGTAGAGAGTGAATTCCACAAACACCGCTCTTGTTCTTCTATCAATCCAAAGAGTTCGTTCAAGTTCATCTATCATTTGATGGGACAACACAAGATCTTTCTCAAATTTAATCATGTATCCACCTCCAGCGTACGTGTTTCTCTGTCCTTCCATTGGCATTCCCCAAACCTCGCTCGCTGATGTATGCCTCCAGGCGTTTGATGTTAGGGTAGGCGAGCAGGTCCCGTTAACTTGGGTCCACCCTGTGCAATAATCATCTGTATCCTCGCCGTGGAAATCATATTCGTCAATGCAACGGTGAGCCGAATCAATTATGAAGCTGCACTTTGCTAAAAGAACAGGACAAAGTATAAACCATTTTCGAAAATAAAATGATCACTCAATTTTTCTCTATAGACAAACCTGAACAACAGAATCTTCAACAATTAGTGAACTGTACTCACATATTCCCATCCTACTCTGACGTAAGAGGGCAGGTCCCACACGTGCGTGACTGAAGCCGGCGAAGTATTGCTTGTCCAGGACAGAAATCGCTTGACCACGGATGTCGGAAACGGGGAAGAGGCGAGGGAGAAACGTGTGGCGCATCCAGTGGAAAAACTTATCAGCACTGTTTATCTGTCGTTTATAGATGTTAGGAAATGAATTCACAGAAGCTATAAGCATAGTAGTAACAAAGTAAACTGAAAATCTCATTATGTCTGAAAAAAAGTAATGTTAAACCAAAAGAATCTTGGACCTCAGTTGAGAATGAAAAATTGCTGATGTATATTTTAAAACGTTTCTATTTCTAAAGAATGTTTGATCTTTGAAATTAATATCAAAAATATAGAAAATTATCGAATTTACTGGTAATATTTCATCTTCTAAAACAGATAAATATCATGTTACATGTAAAGTGTATACATGTACATGATTCCAGGTTTTTTTTTCAAAACGAAACCTAGATTACTCGATAATTAAGCCTTACGCTCTCAAACCCAAATGTGCCTTTGGCAGTAATATATATCTGGTTGTCCAAATCTAGCCTGATGTTGTAGGACCTAGCGTCTCTGTTGATGTAGCCGATGCTGAAGACAACGAACACAAAGATGGCGTACACCACGAGCCGCCTGAACACTGCCTGGGCCGCTATCTCGTTCTGTCGTAACTTACGCTGTGATTCTAGAATAGTTTGATCCGGAGGGCCGGAGCTTGACAATATTTCCATCCTAAACGCTAAAATGACAAAAACCAACTTAAATCTGGCGTCAAAACTATGACTTAAAAAAGAAAATTCAAAAAGTCATTTAATTATGAAGGATGGACGGTTAACAAATTACCACTTACATCTTATTTTTAGGGATCATGATATTTCGGCCGTAAATAATTTTAATTATAATACTCAACTAGTGAAAAACAATTCCAAACAATTTAACTTTTAAAGTTCCTATATCTTTGTATACAAATTTTTTTTTCCAAGGAGATTATAGTCTAAAAATGACCTAACGTTAGACCATCCAGCAGCCTTCTTGGACTAAGTTTGTTGCACAATTACTTAATACATACTCAGATACATTCTAGAAGAATTTTGCTGTCGTTTCTCTGCAGCAGTTTTGATGACATCTAAATCAACGTTGGGACATTCCCCATCTAGGGGCTTTCTAAATAAGATGGCCATTAGAATCGCCATGACAATCACCTAAAATCCGAGAAAGAAAATGGATTGGTACAGAAAAAAAGCAACACTACTGAAATACAATAATTTGAATTTAAAGAGAACTGTCCTTACGTTTATTGGATCAAGTACAAACAACGATTCAACAAACGAGAAAACAAACGTTGATAGCCATTCTTCTGACTTCGTTTTTCCGAATTCCATACTGTATAGGATAACGAAGAAACCAGAGGACACTATGGCCAGAACAAGAATAGTCCAGCCGACATACACCATGCCATGGGGCAGAGGAAGTCGCTCTTCTTTGTAGAAGTTAACATAATCGTCCATGAAGACATCTTCATCTTCCGCTTCCTTCTCGTTCTGTACATCACTAAACGGTTTTCTGTCATTTTTCTTTTTATCAAGACTATTTGACGTTTCCTTTGGTCGTGATTTTTTAAATATAAAAGTTACAATGAAAATTGGCACAGTGGCTATTAGAATACTTATAAAGGACACGTATAATGTTGTCAAAGAAAATTTGATAATTCCAATTGACACTTGGTTTGGTCGAACTTCATCGTCAGTTCTGAAAAACATGCAACTTGTGATCATGGTCAGAAAGAGAAGCGCGTACGCACATGTAAGTCGCTGTACTCGTGTAAAGGTACTTTGTTGTGGGCGTATGATCATGGATAGCCACAAATGGTTTTCTGTGGCATTAAATCGTGCATGGTCGGATATAAGCTGATCATACGATGTCAAAGTTTGGTGCGACGTAACAGAAATGATTCTTTCCACCATACCGTCATCTTGTTCTACCGCCAACCATTTATCACATAGGAATGTGAATCTAAAACAAAACATAAATGAATATTTTATCATTGATTTAAATACAACATAACACAGATATTGCATTGAAAATATCACAAAAATCCCACCTTGTCCCAGTTTGTAAGTCATCCAGCAATACTTTGTGCAAAAACCACGATCTTTCGCTCCCTGTCCCAGAATTGTCATGCCACACTCGAAAGTAATTCAAGTCCCCTAAAGGATGTTTAGTGCCCATCAAAAACTTTCGCAAGCTCCCTGCCGGGAATCCCTGATAAAGGAAAAAATAATTTCTTTTATCCTCAACAGCACGTGAGTATAATCTTTCTTAATACTTGAAAAATTGGAGTGTACTTTAAGATTACAAACATTTCACTGGTTTTCGGTTTTACGCGCGTTCTTAATATTTTCATTTTTCATTATTCGCAGGCATGATAAACTACCGTCATGAAGCCGTCACTAAGGACCCTGACGCCAGTGTCCCCATCCTCGCCCCCGACGATGAAGTTGACGTTGGACTTTGTCCCGCCGTCACGCCGTAGTCCCGTGTACACCGTCAGTAGGTAAAAGTAGGCATCGGTGTTCTCACTGTCACACAAAAACCTAGTCCCCCACTGACAGAAAGAGAAATAAACCAAGCAATAACAGTAAAAATACTACAATTCCTGTAATCTTTAGCTGAAAAAGTAAATTTTCTAAATACATGTACTGTTTCTACGATAAGGCAAAAGATAAACTTAAGTGTGAGCTTTGATTGAGGTGTATAGATCTAGTACCTGAATCAGCTTGTTAAATTCAACTTAGATTTTTCGATAATTTCTTAATGAAGTCATACCTTAGTCACATCCTGTTTGTCCTTCCGTCTCAGATACAACAATGCCAAGAAATAAATCACCAGAAGCGCAGCAATAGTGCCGTACACGGCTGCATTCTCTGGGTCAAACTTCCCCCAAACGGCGTGAAAGTCGATCTTGTTTGGAGGGACGTAGAAGGTTGTAGCAAACATCGTACCAGGTGGATCCGAGCATCGGCAAACCGTCTCATTAAAGGTCGAAATATCCAACACCTATATCATAGCAATTTCTTTTAGTAAATCATCAAAAAAAATCAGAGAGTTTTTGAGCTTACATACTCCACATGTTTATCTGTTTTACTCAAAATAATTGAGCAAATGTATACGTAACCTGGCAGCCATTGTCCGTCCATTGGTTTGTTGTTTCATCATACGTTCTACAACCAGATGTAACAATTGCCATGCTAAAATTTGCTTCGTGTGGATCAAATGACGGGGATGTTGCATTGACTGCGGCTCGCTTTCTTCTTCGGTTGTTTTGGGACTCGTCAACCACTAAAGTCAAAGCACAAACAACCACAAAGTTTTAATACAACAATAAAGAACAATCTATTTTAAGATGTTCATCTGTGTGTGAGGCTAAAGATAAGGAGACAGATGGCATGGATTCATTTCCCATCATATTAAATTTTCAGGTTTTTTTTTGTAAAGTCTGATTGCAAAAGTACGAAAGCCTAGTGAGGTCAAATATGAATGTTAAAAAAAATAATAAAATGTCGTTATAACGAGATAAAAAGTCGTTATAACGAGATAAAAAGTCGTTATTACGAGATAAAATGTCGTTATAACGAGATAAAAAGTCGTTATAACGAGATAAAAAGTCGTTATTACGACTTTTTTAAGTCGTTATAACGAGATAAAAAGTCGTATTAACGAGATAAAAAGTCGTTATTACGACTTTTAAAAGTCGTTATAACGAGTTAAAAAGTCGTTATTACGAGATAAAAAGTCGTTATAACGAGATAAAAAGTCGTTATTACGACTTTTTAAAATCGTTATAACGAGATAAAAAGTCGTATTAACGAGATAAAAAGTCGTTATTACGACTTTTTTTAAGTCGTTATAACGAGATAAAAAGTCGTTATAACGAGATAAAATGTCGTTATAACGAGATAAAAAGTCGTTATTACGACTTTTTTAAGTCGTTATAACGAGATAAAAAGTCGTTATAACGAGATAAAAAGTCGTTATTACGAGATAAAATGTCGTTATAACGAGATAAAAAGTCGTTATAACGAGATAAAAAGTCGTTATTACGACTTTTTTAAGTCGTTATAACGAGATAAAAAGTCGTATTAACGAGATAAAAAGTCGTTATTACGACTTTTAAAAGTCGTTATAACGAGTTAAAAAGTCGTTATTACGAGATAAAAAGTCGTTATAACGAGATAAAAAGTCGTATTAACGAGATAAAAAGTCGTTATTACGACTTTTTTTAAGTCGTTATAACGAGATAAAAAGTCGTTATAACGAGATAAAATGTCGTTATAACGAGATAAAAAGTCGTTATTACGACTTTTTTAAGTCGTTATAACGAGATAAAAAGTCGTTATAACGAGATAAAATGTCGTTATAACAAGATTAAAAGTCGTTATTACGACTTTGAAAAGTCGTAATAACGAGTTAAAAAGTCGTAATAACGACTTTTTTTGTATATAATATGACAATTTGTGTATTTTATCCTCTTTATAAAGTATCGATCGCGATGGAAGATATTTGGGATTGCATTCCGGTAGAATGTGTGAGAAAAATGAAAGATGAAAAGGTATATACAGTCAAACTTGTATTAAGCAGTCACCTGCGGGAGGCACCCAAAGTGACCTCTTAACAGAGGTGACCTTTGAATAGAGACTTATGAATTTGCCAACATCAAATACCTTATTAAAACAATTATTGGATTTTATTTTAATTATATACTTGATATTTAGCATAATGTTTCAAAATGATAGATAAAGTAATTGATTTGGTGTTTTTATAGTATCTATTATATTTACAAATAAGTACGAACACATAACAATGCATTGTGCATGCAATTGTTTATAATTTTTTTAAAATTGTTGGAAAACGTCATTACGTGGTAAAACCTTATCGCTGACATTTTCACAATAATAACACTAACTATTTACATGAATACCGTATATTTAGAAAACAAACACTTTTAATACAAATCAACAGTTTATTTTTTAACCGACCGTATCTGAACTCAAAATCATATTATTAAATTCAGCAATTTTCTCTTGCCTCGCCGCGGACATTTTTAACACCTATTTCATTCATGTTTATAAAACAAACATTGTTAATACATGTTTGAACAATTCACTTGATTCCCATTCGTATCTGATCTGCTAATTGCGTGGACCCTGAGGTCCACGCAGAAAATATATAAGCGAGGTTAAACCGGATGCTATGGGGAAAATTCAGCTTGCGCATGAGCTAGCATGGTTCTTGTGCGTAATGGGTAGCTCAGGGAACCAGGGTAGCACACGTTAATCTGAATCGGGATCGGGATTCCATGCCATATGTACACATAAGTAATTGTAAAGTTGTCGGTAAACAGTACAGAAACAAAGTATTCCTTTAAAAAAAAATGATCGGCATGTGATATGAACTGTCAGTATCATGGAATAAGTTAATGTTATGCCGAAACTACAACATGCATCAAATAACATAAATCGCGATGTTTTGTTGTTTTCCGAATACACATGTAGCTTAATTAACTTTACTTTTATAGTAGGCGAGGCTAGAGTACTTCCCGATTAAAATTTTTTTAAGCATTTAAGTATGATTGAATAAGTATGTGACCGTATATAAATAGATGATTGAATAATTATGTCACTGTATAAAAGTTTAAATATCAAGTAAAATGCATCAAAATATGAAATTAATTTTCACGAAGCTGTCACTGCATAGTTTACATAGTTAATAGTGCGAGGCTTAATGTGTGCGCAAAAAGTAGATTTCGCCAAATGCCTGATACTATACATGCAATCTTCATTAATATAGATCATAAATATTTTAGAAGTATGAACCCTTTAAATTCTGAGGTAAAAAGTCAGGGCTATGCAAATTTAGTGGTAATGTAAACCATTCAATTTCAAGAAAAAGTGATCTGCATTCATTATTTAACGTGCTCTCTCTCTCTCTCTCTCTCTCTCTCTCTCTGTGTGTGTGTGTGTGTGTGTGTGTGTGTGTTAAGAGGGCTTGGGTCGATGTCCTTTTATATCAGTTTGGCCTCCTTGAAAAGAAAAACTCCATATAAAGATATAAAAAATGATAAAAATTTAAGTCAAAATATATGATTTTTTTCTTTACCAAATAATTGTAGATAGCTTCAATAATCATTTCTAAAAATATTCAGGTACATGAAAATCGAATGGTTAATTAAAATTTAATTTTTTGGCACACCCCCCCCCCCCCTCCGCCTTAGCTTGCCTGATTTCAACTTCTTTACTTGTTATGCAAAAGGTTAACAATAAAATAACATCACAGCAAAATGAAAATCAGTACAAATGCTTTTGCCATTTTTGACATATAGAAAAGCTATTAAAAGAATCAGAAAATATATTTAAATATTATACCTCACATTTTTATATAAAATTGCATTTACCCAATTGCAATGTGTCAAGAATTATAAAAGTCCTTGCAAAGTTACGTTTGTACTTACTAAAATTTCGGATTTTTCCTTTAAGTGTACTAATATTTGCAAAGTTACGTTTTTACTTATTAAAATTTCGGATTTTTCCTTTAAGTGTACTAATATTTGGATTATTTTAAATTGCTCTCTTCTGGTTTCTTCTTTTTTAAAACTATAATAATACCTGTTAGTGCATATTGGTAAAAGTGTACTTATGTTGAATTTAAGAAACAATCAATAATTTGAGGTCCTCTTAAGTATAATGTTCGATCTCTTTGTTATTTAGATAGACCCTGAACTTATAACGTCAATGAGCGATCAGGAGCTCTCAGTATACATCCCTTTGCATGGAGATAGAATAAGAGTCAAGCGCTTTTTAGAACAAAGACAAAAGAAACAAAAACAGAATTCGAAAAGAGAGAATCTTCTTGCGGTGTTAAGAAAAAAAATTGAAGACCCGCGACAAAAGCGCAAATTTAATGATTTGTCTGAAGAAGAAGAAGAGCAGCAACTTGAAGATATGCGACCTAGGCAGATAGGAAACAAAAACGCAGAAAAACAAACCAGAAAAATTGAGTTAGGGTGGATGCATGGAGGAGTCCAAGTAAGACTCAAAAAGGGGGGAGGTACCAGAAAAGTTAGTATTAAAAAAAATGCAACAAAAGATGACTTAATAAAAGAAGGAATAAGATTGTTTTTTCCTAATGGAGAATCACCAAAAGGACCAATTACAGACTTTGTGACTGACCTGAGAGATTTCAGTGGTAGGAGTGTTCGAAATGAGATGACTGTTAAAGAAATATATGATGAAACAAAACTTTCCCTATTGCGTTTCTATTTTACAACAAAGGAAAAAAATGAACTCAAAAATGCTGAAAAGGATGAAAACAATGAGATGGACGCAAATGAAATATCGCAAGATGATAATAAGTCAGACGACGAAGACGAACTTCCTGATCTACACGTAACCTTACGTCACAGGAGAACAGCATCTCCGGAACATGACATTTTGAAGCAAGCAATACAGCTGGCGGGAATAGATGAGGAAATAGATGACAATGTTTTAGATGAAACCCCTCCTCCGAAAACGCTTACGGAACGGAAAATAACAGTACATAGAGGACATGTTCTGAAAGAAATGATCCAGGAGTTTAAGGATGTTGACCCTTTTAAAGATCTCTGTACTCTGGACGTGATACTTCCTAATGGGATGTCCGAAACTGCCGAAGATGGAGGGGGTGTTACTAGGGACATCCTTTGCGAGTTCTGGAACTCATTTTTTGAAGAGTGTACTTTAGGAAGCGCATTCAAAGTACCATGCCTGAGACATGATTTTGGAGAGTCTGAGTGGCATTCCGTAGGGAAAATTATTGTTTTTGGATGGAAGAGTGTTGGACACTTCCCTATACAGCTTTCGATTGCTTTTTTAGAGCAATGTCTATATAACACAGTTAAAAGCAACATACTTGATGAATTTTTAAAGTTTATTCCGGAAAGTGATGCGCAGTGTCTTAAATCTGCCTTAGAAGACATTGAATCAGTTGATATGGATGAGTTTCTTGAAATTTTAGATCAACACGAAATAAAAAGAGTTCCTAAACAAGATACCATTCTCAAGATTTTGGAAGAAATTGCACATAAAGAACTGATTCAATCTTCTATGTTTGTCATAGACTGTATCAGTCCTTATCTTAAGAAACTTGGCATTCCAGAAGATAAGCTGAAATCAATGTACGAAAGTCTTTTTCCAACAACCAGGAAAGTTTTAGCGTTGTTGAAGTTCCCCGAAACCATGTCTCAGGAGGAAATAATTGTGTCAAATCATGTACGTCGATTTGTCAGAGAGCTTGACATTTTTACCTTGAAAAAATTCATGAGATTCTGCACCGGGTCTGACTTGCTGCTTAAAGACAAAATTGAAGTGTCATTTGTGAACGTTCAAGGTTTGGCGCGCCGCCCTGTTGCTCATACTTGCTCGTGTTTGCTTGAAATTCCGAAAACATACGAAAATTTTCCAGGTTTTAGGACGGAATTTTTGGCAGTTCTAAATGCAAATGTATGGGTAATGGACATTATTTGAAATGCCTCAATACATGCGCAGTACATATTTACACTGGCGAATATGTGTTGCTAAAAGCGAAACAGATCGTAAATCTTTTAACTTTGATCTTTAATTTTTTATGTGTTTTATGAAAAGAAGCATGAAAGGAAATACTTGTATGCTCAGTTTTAAGAAGCCTTAATTTCAGTTTTGTTTCTTTTTAAATTCTTTTTGTAACAAAGTTTTTGTTTAGATTTTTTATGATATCAGCATTAATTTCATAAAAATGTAATTCTATATTTTTCTTGTACATGTGTACATGTATATAAGTAGGGAACAGGGGAATTGTGTATTGATATAAGAAATACAGCCAATAATTATTAATAGATCTAAAGTTTGCAAATTATAAGACACACTTAAAAACTACTAGTACGTAGATTATGATGTCATTTCATAATAAGTGTACATCAGAACCTTTCACATTGATTATGTGTTGTTTGATGTTCTTTAACATTCAAATATCTTTGTCGGGAAGCTGATGATATTTTGTATTGGTTTGTTCATTAAAGCAAAATGTAAAAGATTGTTCTTGTGTGCTTATTTTATAATTCATATATTATACATGTATGTAAATTACAGAACAAAATGTGTATGACCAGTTTTCGAATTTCTCATTCAATATTTTGTTCCTCCTTACAGAGAGGGCATGCATAATATCAACTAAATATCAATGTGCAAAAAGGAGTGAATATATCATTTTGACAATGCTGAAAAAGGAAAAAAAATCAAAAGTATAGAACAACGTGATAATCGTTATAGAAAATGGGGCGGGGGGGGGGGGGGGGGTGCTATATACCAGTTATTATTACAGCAACAGTCAAAGTAACAATTATTTAAGGAATAATTTTAATTTTTGCCCAGATTATCCGATATAACCTGGTTTGAGGCAGTGCACGCTTTTTTATAATCCGCGAATAGATTAAAAAAATATTAATTGTAAAAGATAGAAATTATTTAAAATTTGAATTTAAATAAAAACTGTAACACGCGCGTGAAAATGGGGTTGTCAAGAGGGGTGGCTACATAGCTAACCAGGTTATACAAAATAAATTATTTTTTTTCTGTGTGTTTAGCCAATCAGAAAGCGCGTTACAACTAGAATTAATATATATATAAATTCTGGTTGTAACGAAGCATTTGATTGGATAGAAAATTTTTGTTAAATTTGTATAACCTGGTTTGCTTGTCACAAGACACGTCACAATGTACCAACGTCAAAAACGTACTAATCCGCTTGACGTTACGTTTGAATTTTGAAGAGGTAATTATCATTTTAAAAAGTAAAACGCACTCAATTCGTATAATTAATTACAGAAAATTAAATTATAAGGAATGAACTCATTATCTACCCAAGTTATACGAGTTTACCTGGGTTGGAGCAATTTACGCTTTTTTATTATCCGCTTCGCGGATTATAAAGCGTAAATACTCGTATAACTTGGGTAGAAATTGAGTTCATTTCTTAATTAGCTTTAAAACGCCATACTATATGAATTTAATATATTAAAGAAAAATTATATGTTAACAATACCCAAACCTTTACAGACAAAAAAGTTTTACGTTAATATGAAATTCATTAGGCAATTGAAATATGTGAATTGTCAGCCATTTTATTTAAATGTTTTATATAAACTCCTCATATTCTGCAATTATGTCATTCTAAATAGTTCTATCGAGCCAGTAAAGTAAATTCCGTTTGTCATTGTAATAGACAATCATTAAGTCACAATAGTTCATAGCTGTTCAAGAATCGCATCTCTAAGACTTAAGTACAACTCTTTGGCACTAAATGCATTGTCTGGCATGACATCTCCAGTTTCCTCCATTATATCGAAACAGAGTTCTTTAACAGTGTCATCACATGGGTGTTCTGGTTTTGGGGTTGTTTCTTCTTCACACAAGTTAACTTCGTGTGTATTAACAGGGCAAAGTTGGTTCTCACAACCGAACAGCTCAGGCAAAGTATACATCATCAGTGGACGATTTCCTTCGCGAAGCCTGTTAACACTCGACGAAATAGTGTGGGTATTCCACATTGCTGCCGACTCGTCCAGGTCTTTCTGTCAAAAAAAAATTAAGAAGTGCTAGCCTAGGCCTACAAAACTCAGAAACTAACCGCCCACTTACGAGTTTGATCCCTTTTAGTTGTATAACTTAATAATTCAACAAACACTCAGAGAGAGAGAGAGAGAGAGAGAGAGAGAGAGAGAGAGAGAGAGAGAGAGAGAGAGAGGGAAAAGAGAGATATTTAAATTTTACCTGAATTAGCTTGATGAAACAGAACTGTATTAAGCTTTTGTCGAGAAAGGTACCACAAAATGACGTACTTTCATTATCACTGGATAGGTTTTGGAAAAGATCCATCCAAAATTGTCCTACTTTTTTTCTCAAACATCCCCAAAACCACTCTATTCTCTGATTATGTGTGCTTTTTCCATAAAGAAAGCTTTTTTGTCCTGATAATTCATCCTGATGGTTACGTCTAAGAAAAACTTGCATCTGTTCAACATGGGTGTTTTCTGTTCCCATGTCTGTTCGAATTCGTTTTGGAACACCTTTCTTCCGTCGAACTGCTTGAATAAAGTAGTAAGCGATTACTTTAGGATCACTGTTTGTTGTACTAGCTTCTAGCCACATTATATTTCGCGAAAATCCGTCGATGCATCCGTTAATAGCTATGCCATATGGCTTTAATTTGTCATATGAATCAATGTGCCATACAAAGTCTGGTCCCTTACTAACGTATTGGCGTCTTTTTAAACGTTGCCTTCTTCGAGCTGCCATCCCGCCCGGGTCTAGTAACTTCATTATTTCATATACACTGTCTCTTGGAACACGTAGATTATTTTGCAAGCATTTGAGATGCATCCAACGGTAACCATGTAGTTTTCCAGCAGTCTGCTGCTGCTGGGCAATGAATATCGCAACATCCAATAGATCACTATAATCTTTTCTTCTTCTCATATTTAAACGCCGTAGGATGCGCTTTAAGGTTGAAACGCTAATGACAATATGATGAGTTAAGGCAAGAAAGGCTAGAATTTCCGCATTTGACAAACCAAGGTAAAAATACCGTTTTACTAGTTCTTCAGTTTCCATTATCACACCTTTAATATTCCATTGGTATTTCCTTTACCTTAAAGATGTATAACGGTATATATATAGCAATTTCTCGTAATAACGACTTTTTATCTCGTTAATACGACTTTTAAAAGTCGTAATAACGACTTTTATCTCGTTAAAACGACTTTTAAAAGTCGTAATAACGACTTTTTATCTCGTTATAACGACTTTTTATCTCGTAATAATGACTTTTTATCTCGTTATAACGACATTTTATCTCGTTATAACGACTTTTTATCTCGTTATAACGACTTAAAAAAGTCGTAATAACGACTTTTTATCTCGTTATAACGACTTTTAAACTCGTTATAACGACTTTTAAAAGTCGTAATAACGACTTTTTATCTCGTTATAACGACATTTTATCTCGTTATAACGACTTTTTATCTCGTAATAATGACTTTTTATCTCGTTATAACGACATTTTATCTCGTTATAACGACTTTTTATCTCGTTATAACGACTTAAAAAAGTCGTAATAACGACTTTTTATCTCGTTATAACGACTTTTAAACTCGTTATAACGACTTTTAAAAGTCGTAATAACGACTTTTTATCTCGTTATAACGACATTTTATCTCGTAATAACGACTTAAAAAAGTCGTAATAACGACTTTTTATCTCGTTATAACGACCTTTTATCTCGTTATAACGACTTTTTATCTCGTTAAAACGACTTAAAAAAGTCGTAATAACGACTTTTTATCTCGTTAATACGACTTTTTATCTCGTTATAACGACTTTAAAAAGTCGTAATAACGACTTTTTATCTCGTTATAACGACTTTTTATCTCGTTATAACGACTTTTATCTCGTTATAACGACATTTTATTATTTTTTTTAACATTCATATTTGACCTCACTAGGCTTTCGTACAAAAGCAACGTTTATTTTCTAAAATATAAATTCACCTTTAAGCGGTTTCAGCCCTATGTATAATTTTCCTTTCCGGAATATTTTGTCCGGAAGGAAGATTTTAAATCCATAAGGTTCCACCCAGTTAGAAGCTTTGACATCTGTTTTATACTCATAGTTGGCACTTTCGGGATACGTGTTCATGCGACCGTAGGCAGTGTACAAATCCTGATCCCCGAGGCCAGATGAGTCGTATACATCGGGTTTGACATACACAATGGTTGCATCCGGTCCGTTTAGATTTGTTATAAAATAGAACATGGGATCCTCACCCCCTGATATATTGGAGAAGAAAAATGACTTATACTGGGTCGTTTTGTTGTTGTTGAATATGATATTCTTTGGAATGTTAACGTCTTGTTCCGACTCATCTCTGGTTTGAACTGACACCAAGGAAGATCCAATGGTCTCCGAACCCGAGGCATGGAAGAAAGGATTCTTTTTAAATTCTGTCATCTGAGAGAGAAATTATTGAAACAGATTTATATCAATTGACCATCTATGCTTAATTCATAACACTGTTAAAAAATTGCTTTCAATTTTTACTTCAACACTATCAAGTTGTCATGTTGTAAATTTTGAATTTACTGGGTGGCAGTAAATAAAAAATTTACAACAGTTGTCATGTTGTAAATTTTGTATTTACTGCCACCCGGTTAATTCAAAATTTACAACATGACAAAGTTATACCATATACATGTATCATTACACCAACAGCATTTCCATTTTTCAACATTATTCATACAGTAGAGAAGTATTACTCATGACGGTCAATAAGTCTGAGGAAAGATATAAAAGAATTTAAACAACGCCATAAATCAATTTGCTTATTATGCATTTTCAATACGAGGTGTGTCCTTTGGATGCATTTTTCATAATGCAACGGCTCACTAATATATTGAAATTTATTTTTGAAGACTTGGCAAAATTATTGCTATTCATTCGATATCCCTGGAAAAAATATACCATTTATAATTCTAGTTGGCATTAAATCGAACACGCCTTCTCACTTCTTCACAATGAACGATTAAATAACATTGAGGTCGATATAACCCCTCCCCTTTTTTCAACACATATACATATATAATGCAAAAGTAAAATTCTATCAGTTTTGTTGGATACAGAGATCTATTACTACGAAAATTTTAAAGATAAGGATTTACATGATTATCTGGGAAAAAAAAAAAGATTTTGCTTTAGTTTAAAACATTTTGCTAGAAATGATAACTAGTTCCATGTGTCCCTGAGTCAGTGTTAAAGGGTTCTATTACTTAATTAGGATGTTGTCCGATAATCAATAGATGGTTAAACGTCTTTAAAATAGTAGAGACCAATAAGACTTGTCGTAGAGTCACTCGAGGAGGCCGAGGAAGTTAACAATTCTTATCTTCATTGGTTTCAAATTGAAACAAAAAATACTAATCTATACATGTATTTGGAAAATTATCGAGCTACTTGCATGGATTTTAATTGTTTGACATCAATGAGACATCACTGAGCTCATTGTTTCGAAAAACATTACGATCAATGTTACATTGATTCTCTCCAAATTTTCTGACTTTAATTGCTATTTAAATCTTGTTTTGCATTATGTCAATTTGTTATTACTTTGTACATTGGTTTGATTTAGTATGTGCACAAAGGCACCTTTTCATCGTTTCGTTAATGAATAAGTCTATTTATAGTTTTTTGTGTTTTCTACAATTAAGCAATCAATTTTTGGCAAACTTAAAAAACAGATTCTACCAGGAAAAACGATTTTTGTCGCCTATAACAACAGTATTGTAAACAAAAGTTATCATCTTGCTTTTTGTTCACCAAACAATACATGCACTATAAACGGGACAGGCAATCTTAGTCTGGCTTATTGTCCTGAAAACCAATTTTAATTCAAACGCATGAAATTTACGCAAGATCCTCCCCGTCGGAAATGTATTTCGCCGCGAACTAGACATTATATGTCTCTGGTATATTCATCTCTAGCATTGCCTATATTTGTCGCGCGCGATCATTTTTTTTTTTTGAATCCTGTTATTCGCCTGCGTATAAAGAACTAAAGTTGGTTTAGACTTTCCCTTTACACCTACCCAAACCTCCACGGAGCGCGCCCTTGAGTTATTGAGCGCACCATCATCAAGCATCAACCCAGTGTCCCTCCTCTGTATCTTTTTGTTCATCAAGTGTTCCCTCTTTTCCTTCTGGACTGACATATAAATCTGATCGGTTGCGACGGTATCTGTACCCGCTCCAACCTGGACTATTTTGGATTTCGCTTTCAGGGAATCGGTTATGGCTGTTTTTATATTACTGCCAGCATTCTTTGCCTAATATAGAGCAAAATTTATAAAATCTTCACATCAAGAAAATTGTCAAGTAAATCATAGATGATCGGAAAGTGATTATGAAAAAAAAACTTGAATAAATTCGAAGATCTAGAGAAGTACTAGAGCAATTTTATCAAAACTTTATATACATGTCTGCGAAGCCATGTTATGAATTCTCTGACACAAGAAATGTTTTACTGTTTTTGATTTCTTTTCTTGTATTTCTTTATGCGTCTTCTTCAATTTAAGAACAGCCTCTGCCAGTTGTGTCTTATCTTCAGACGTCATATTCGCAAGGATTGAGGCTGTGCTTCCGTCTGAATAATATTCAGCATCATTCATATCCGCCATGACGTCATTGATGTCGAGTTCTTCCTCCATGTCGGACAGTTCACTGGGAACCATAAAATCTACCAGGTTGCTGAGCGTCTCCACCACACCTAAAAAAAATCACATCCACGTTAATGATTGACAAGTATTTAAACTTTATTGATAGAAAATATTACCAAATTACTTTGAAGCTAGGAAGGTTTATGTAAATTCGCTTATCAATTACCGGAAGCGGTGTCCTGTATGTTTTGAATATCCTCTACCGGAAAAGGTTTCACGACTGACACTTGACGAATATTGTCCATAAGCACTTTTGTCCCTTCTGCCACAGTTTCCTATGTTATAATATCGACAAATTATCAATTCGAACATTTTTTTCCTTTTAATAATTTCTTTTAGTTTGACTTAGTAAAATATTTTATAGTTGGACACGAGGAAAAATATATATAATTACTGAAGATGTACACGAATTATTGGATTGGATTTAAAATTCATCATCAATATTTTAGCAATAAACCCAATCTATGCATAACATTGAAAATTTTGGGGGGTTTTTTGGCATAAAAATTTGCTGAGTGATTCTGCATTTGTTTTCTCTAATCCCTGGTTGTTTAACGCACAAAGATGCCACACACAAAACTCTGTTTCTTAATTTGTAATGCAATTACACATACGATTTATTTCAAGCTTAAACACCAATAAACAAGATCACCATACGATCCACTCTTTTGACTGGTGAAAGGAAAAAGATAACATAAAAATCCCGGCGGTACTTGAAACCCAAAGAAACAGTCAGCTTTTGGAGTAAACATATTATTGCAAATTGTTTTGCATATTTTCCATGCATTAAATAAATTTAATACAGTATTCGATACTTTGGTTTATATGGGGTCATAAAAAATTAAAAAGAAAAAAAAAAGCTTTTCCATCAAGTAGGTAGACAATTAAGTTGCTAAAAATTTTCAATCTCGACTACATTTAATCTATTTTTTGTCCCCATGTAGGCAAATGTAAATCCCGTCAAATCTTTTTTTAACAGTTAGGACAAAAGCAGTTTAAGTGAATCGATTTATGATCAACAAATGGGTGGATAATTGCTTCATCAACAAAAGAGTTCAGTCTGTTCATCACAATCCAATAATGTAATAATGGAATATGAATATTTTAAAACAGTACAACTTATAATGAATAGGGTTTTTTTTTCATCCAACAAAATGAAATATCCTCTTTATGATTTAATCGATTATCATACTTTAAAAACTAAAATGATGTATTTGGAAACTTGAAGATAAACGTTTTAAGTTTTCTTGTTTATATGTACTTTCTAAAGTTAAAGACATGTATAAGCATGAAAATTAAGATGTGTATTCAATCAATGATAATTAATTTACTTAAAATTTTAACTTGTAACCTTCATTCAAATTATCATTGAAGAATAAGAATTAATGTTTAATTTCAAAATTGACGTGCTGGACAAGTAGATTTGGCTGCTTTGATTTGATAATTTTAAGTGGTTATGGATTTCAGTGTATATATAGAATTTTCTATTAAGCTAAAGTACATTCCGTCAATATTATCCATGGATTGAAATGTAGCAATAATTATCATTCTTGTTATCTTTCTAAATACGTGTAATCGATGATTAATAGAAATTCCTATTAATTGCTATTACTATAATTTGTAAAGTTTCCATGTAAATTTGTATTGCATTCCATTGAACGATGTTATCCGCATTTGGTTTTCTATTCATTCATCGAAAATTTGAAATGAAATTTTGACAATGCTAAATACGTTGAGGTTACAATCTCTCAGATTATCATTCGAAGTTGTATATTTAAAACGAAATGTTCCACAATTTACCACAGATGTATCATCCATGCTTATTGGGTTTGACACACATGCTGCAAAACTCCGCGCCACCTGGCGGGCGTTTGCAGCACTCATTGGACTGTCGCTCGTCGCTGGTGTTTGCGTGGTCGCATTCAAGAGGATTTCTGTAAACTGTCTTGTTCTCTAAAAATAAAATAATTTTTATGAAAAAAATATCAATGAAGCCGTAATTAAGTTTCGTTCAAATTAAGCACATTGTGGTCTTTGAATTTCAAAGAATCGTATACTTGAAATCGTATAAAATCATTCAAATTTTTGTTGAGAGACTACGTTTATTTAGTAATTAGTGACCTGAATAAGTTGTTCTTGGACAGGTTCAACTGGAAGATCTTCCACCACTTCAGTCTGGTCCACCGCTCCAGAAAACAGATCACTGGTGCTGGTCACTGTCCCATTGGTCTAAAAAATAAGCATTGGAAGATTAGTCCGAAAAACACAATTCACTGCTGGGTTTTGATTTATACAATAATACTTCATGAAGTAGCGTTCACAAGAACAAAAATTAAATATAAATGGTCAACTGATATACAGAATTATTATAGTGGTTTTAACCTTTAAGTGGGAGGACAGGTAGATGGAGGTTGTTGACTGGATGAGTCTCACTACAGCCATGCTGTTTCCTCCAGCATCGGTTATGGTGTAGTTGCGGTCAAAGACACTGAACAGTTCGTCCAAAGCTCCCGTGTCTTGTAGATTCGTCGGTACCATGCTTGTATCCGGGACCACCTTATAAAATCCAATGCATATGTTACATTAAAGTTTTAAAATCTAGAGAATTTAAAACTATCTATTGTTAGTTTTAAATTCTCTGAATTTTAAAACTTTAATGTAACTCATATCTAGTATATTTTAGTCAAAAGTCAGATGTAAACTATCTAATTTAAAATGTCTGAAAAAAATATTCTAATGAAAATTTCATTCAGTAAAAAAAATGGATTAAATTAAAGCGTCCTAAATAAAACAGATTACAGAAACTAGTCGTCGCACGAAATAAAGACAAGGCTTACCCGAACTTCTGTGTCTGCATGGTGAAACACGGCAAAATCCCCATATCGGTCATAAATCCGAACTTCTATTTCGATTTTGTAGTCTAACGTTTCACTGCCCACCGGCAAGGGAAGTTCAGTTGCCGTACTTTCACCTATTTATGAATCAAACGATGAAAACAGTCCTTGTGAACATGTATGCATTTTAACATATAACGTTATATCTCCATACCTAAAAATATTACAAAATTTTACCATAACATGTACAAATTCAAACGTTGACATTAAAATTTTCTCTTTAATAACAGAAATTATGATTGAAATTGGCAAGCAATAAAACATCTTAATATGTTAGCATGATGAGGTACTCACTTCCTCTGAAAATCGGAACTGCACTTTGATAGTATTTAGTCGACCCGTCCGTTTCGGGGATATACGCAACGTATTCGTAAACAAGTGGTTCATTAAGTGTCGGGTCACGTGTGTCACTTCGCTCTGCATAGATACCTTCGTCACGCCAATCCAGACAAATGACTGAGAAAGAGCTGGTCGAAGCGTTACCTATCCAAGTGAGTAAAATTCTGTTCTTATATATGATTTTTTTTACAGCTGTTATAGTAAACTTTCATTTTCAGTTTGCAACCAATGTGCCATGAAAGTAATGATTGTATATCTCTTTGATATGAGCAATTCAGGAAAGAAATTTCAAAAAATACAATTTCTGAATAATTATCTTTAAACGAATTATTCTTCAACAATATTACAAGTGTAAATATATATAATTATACAGGGTGTCCCATAATTTTGATTCCATCTTTTGATTAGATTTATTTAACCAAAATATCAATGCAATTTCAATTTATACGAATTTTAAATGGTATTAGATATTTTGGGACACCCTGTCTATATCCAAGTGGC
Organism: Magallana gigas; assembly: GCF_963853765.1. NCBI lineage: Eukaryota > Metazoa > Mollusca > Bivalvia > Ostreida > Ostreidae > Magallana > Magallana gigas. Next base: position 33,321,340 of record NC_088859.1, read on the forward strand.
GCTGGAATACCCAACTAATATATCTATATCTTACCAGATATAATTATGCTATATTCAAGTGACGTTGGAATAGCCAACTTATATATCTATATCTTACCATATATAATTATACTATATCCAAGTGGCGCTGGAATAGCCAACTTATATATCTATATCTTACCATATATAATTATACTATATCCAAGTGGCGCTGGAATAGCCAACTTATATATCTATATCTTACCATATATAATTATACTATATCCAAGTGGCGCTGGAATAGCCAACTTATATATCTATATCTTACCATATAATTATACTATATCCAAGTGGCGCTGGAATAGCCAACTTATATATCTATATCTTACCATATAATTATACTATATCCAAGTGGCGCTGGAATAGCCAACTTATATATCGATATCTTACCAAAGGCCATGACACTCGTGGTACTATGTGTTACGTAGTATTTATTTTGACTTGAGTAAAAGTGAATTTTACATGTGGGCAGATACCCGATTTTGGATCCGTTACACACGTCCCGTTATAGGGTGGGTAGTTCACTAGTATGCCCCACACAGCAAGTGTTGGGTCCTTCTCATTGGACGTCATATTTACACTTAAAGTGTACCTCTCTCCTGGCGTTAGTTGATTTGCCTTCAGAGTGATGAACGCCTCGCTAATGGCTAAACATTAAACAAAACATTCAAAATAAAGCAAAAATTACAAAATAGTTATAGTAAGATAATTATACAACAAATTGTGCTTTGTTAGGGATTAATAACACAAAAACTTCGACCTGATGAAAATGCAGAAAAGTACGGTTGTTAAAGAAACTGTTACGTGATTATTTGAACCATAAAATTATCTTTGCCATTACATGTAACTTTCACTTATCATAATGGAGAGACATGCTCATGGATTGGCAAGATAAATATGACCTGCATTCCTTGATACCATTAATTAAATTCCAAGATTGTTATCATAATCCATCTCACTCATCTTTGTTTCATGTTACTTTTTAATTATATAGAAACTGAGACTTTAAAATAATCGCAGCCATTAACCTCATTTGTATGAATCATTTACGTCACTCGCCTCATTATTAATTTATGTAATTCCGGTTGAAAAATAATAGAATTATCAATTGCCAATCAAGAAAATAAATCTGTTTTGGCAGAAAATAGACTTGAGGGGACCTAGAAACGATTTGAGTTAAAAATTAATATTTCATTTTTTATATCTTAAATACTTTACTAGTGTAATTCGAATGATTGACCGAAATTTAAATGTTAGAGTGCAAGTTATAAGAGACACGGAGATCATGTAAACAAAGTCGAGTCTTATATTTGTTTACATGTAGAATTAAGTAAGGAAGTACCATTTCTTTGACAAAATGACTCGTGACAAATAAGATAAACTGATTCAACGTGTTCATAAATGGTATACCAACAGAAAAAAGCAACATTTGATTGAAACTCTCAGCAATAAATCACATATGTAATTAATATCAAAGACTCGAGCTTTGTTTACAAAACCAAGAAATTCAACTCCTGTATCTTGATTGTAACTCAATATTTACTTTCAAATTTTGATGAGGCATTAAAAATATATCCATATTTACAATTCTGTACAGAAAAATTAGAAAAATGAAATTTGAAATTTTGAGCTCAAATGGTGTCCAAGTCCCTTTTTAACAATAACTTTCCGTAAGAAATAGAGGGAACCATACTCAGAGATGTAAATATATTAGAGTAACCATTTCAATATGAATTAACTGATAATTTGAATGATTATTGCATTCAAAAACTTGTCTGATTACAGAATTGTGTATCAATGAATAGGCGACTTGAAACGTAAATAATCAAAGTAAGTCAATGAGTCGACATCAGATCATGGTCTGTAGCCAGAAAACTATAAAAATGGAATACATTCATTAATTATATTTTATATATGGTAAAAAAGGAGGTTAACTGCTTATAGCCACAATATAACAAAACTGTGTCTTTGATGTAGGTTGATGTTTTTAAAAAAAAAGCGAATTATAATGATAAATGATTGCAACTGAATTGACAAATCCGTTTTATAATGAAATCTCGGAAATCTTAAAGGTTTCAGGAGGCAAACACCGCTTTTTATTATGTCTACACAGGGCGCTTTCGTTAATTGGTAAACACTAATTATTGATGTTCAATTCTCGGCAGTTGCAATTGAATACATTTTTCCCAAGTTTTTATTGATTAAAGTCATCCATTTGATATTTTGGAATGAAAAAAAAAATTCTTAGCAGGAGCCAGAAAACAATTCACACTAGATTTGCATTTACTCGTGCCGGTATCCGGTACCCAGTTCAACACATTCATACTCAGTCCAGAAAATCCGCCCTATTCACTGTAGGGTGTATTTTAACCTTTGCTTTTACCTATTTATGTAATGAAAAAATATCATATTCTCTGGGTATTGTTAATGTCATGATCTTTCATTGTTAGCTCTCCGACTAAATATTAATACACTCGACAAAGTATCATTGATCGTGAACTGGGCAATATTTTCTATCTTTGCAGTCTGTGTATTTGATATTATCAACGTAAAATTAATGCAGTTGTGGCACATCATTTTTTAAAATGCTAATAAAGGCTATTATTCATATTCTGCATCTCGTATTGAGCAAAATTTAAACAACACAATGGTATAGATTTGCAAAAACAGATTATTTTTCCTTACTTTGCCGTCTAAAAGAAGAGGCGAAAGCATTGTCAAATTGCTTTTTGATACACTAACTCTTATTTTGTATTACTAACTCAGAATCATTGATGTACATGTGTTCCATATTTTCAATGACAGTGCTAAATATTCCAGCCTTATGTTATTTTTTTTTGGGGGGGGGGGTGTCATTACAATACCCTTGTGTAAAAAATACTATGATACAGATTCAATAGGAGTTTTTTTCTAGAAAGAAAGAAAAAGAGTTCTTACGAGTTTCAGTCATGTTAATCAAAGACGGAATATCTTCGTAAGTTCCGTTAATAAAATGTTGCAATTTCCATTCATATTCTAAAACAGCGTTTGGTGTACAATCGTAGCAAATGGCAGTAATGCTCAACATTGACGTCACAGCGTACTTTTCCAAACAATTCATAGAACATCTGCAATGTAAGTATAAAAAAATAAATACAATGTTTTTAATTCTAAGATGAAATTGTGTAAATACTGGTTTGTTCCTTACCAACAAGTTTTTCCAGACAATTACTAGTAAATGATCTCAGGTGTATATACAGTAAAATCAAATTTTGTTCGCCACTTACACGATGTTGACATCGTGGGGGATCGAGGAGACCACCTGTAGAAGCTGAGTGTAGTAAGACACTAGCTCGTCCTTGGCTACAGCCACCACGATGACGAAACCCACGTTTGGCTCCGATAGAGGTAAGGTTATGACTCCATTTGTAGGGAAAGCTTCATAATAATATATCGTATAGTTGTAATAAAATTCATGATCAAGTATATTGAATGATATATGTGATTCTTTAAGTAAACGATCTTTATCATTGAAGTTTGACCATCATATTTACTGTCATTATAATCATTTGACAAAAGCTAGACAGTAAAGTACAATAAAAATGGTTTATATTTCTGATTGCCTTGTCAAAATGCAAAAGGTTTCATATACACTACAATAGTCGAAACTTAAAATGGCAATTTACTCTTCGATTAATTTTATCAAAGTTAATCTTTTATTACATATTGTTCATAAAATGTCAATGAACAACAGCTAATGAAAATAATGGATAGTGGGGAAAAAACTCAAACTGTTAATCGTCTGTAACGAATGTGGGATTACAAAAGGTTCTTGTATAACTTGCGGCATAGATCTAGAGCAGTCTCGATATTTATACTATAGCTGTAGAAAACTTGAGTACAAGTTCTCAGATCTCGTGGGTATACGCATTGTGGTGCACCCATAACCTAGAAAATATGGGTTAAGTTATGTTAATTATAGATTCGTACCCGAGTCTGTACTGTTAGTGGTGTTACCAGATGTCAGATTGCCACCGACACGAAATAAATTCCTGCAATCATTCGCGAGACTTGGTCCGTACGATATATAATAATCAAGTCCTCCATTTCTGTTATATAGTTCATCTAGCTCTATGATATCTGATGTCAACTCTCTGTGTTAAAAAAAATAATGACAAAAGTTTTGAGTTTTCATGATGCAATTAATGTTTAGCTCAATCTATCAATCATGTGTTAAGTTCTCCCATTTATCATTTCTAGTGACACAGATACATGTAGTTACTGAAAATCAACTGTGTAACTCAATACGTTTAAATAATGTGTACAAATTTTAATTTTACTTACTTGTTGCAATACCAAGTGAATGTCAATTCTTCGTTAAAACCATATCCCAACTGAGCATCGTACGATTCCGTTTTTGCGTCCAAATCTATTTCTCCGGAAGTGAAAGAAACAATGTACTTTGACCCACGAACAATGTGGGCATACGGTTTCGGCTTTTCAAATTTTATAAACGTGTATTCTTGCATCCATGTCCCATCCAAGGTCACGTTCAAACTGACCTTGTACAAGCCTGCTGGAATTGATCCTTTTGCAAATCGCACAGAACCTGTGGGTCTAAAAACGGGGGTGTAATTGTAAACATCTTCATCCATCCCTGTTACATTATAATACGTCCAATCGTAATCTGGACCCCTTTCTGGGCAATACACAAGCATGCGACTGGCTAGATCAACGTCTTTTGAGGTCAAAACAATCATGGGTGTTGTTCGATTGGAATACTGGCGATCGAAAATACCATTAATGGAAAAACATTCGTTCTTTACTAGAATTATGGAATTATTTGTATAGGTGTGGGCAAAGTTTTTACAGAGCAACTGGAAAAAGTGAAACCCTAGAGTGAGGTACTGGTAGTTATATACGATTGGATCACCATCAGTAAGGTTTTTTAATCTCGCGTGGATTGCTTTGTCGATTCGATCTCCTGAAATGAATTCACACCTGATGTCGAGAACAGGGTCGGCGCCGTCCGGGACGCCAAATATAAACACTGCATTTCCTGGCGGAAGTTCAAGTTCAGACGGAACAGTCATATTTATTCCCACAAAAACATAGTCAACTCCAACATGAAACGGCAAATATAGTAATTCTGTAACTGTTCCATTATAAGCAATGACTTTGGGCAAGTATTGACCTCGAAGATTATATATTGCAGTTTCAGAAACTGGGATTCCCGCAGATGCAGTACGAGTTCTCGGCGGCTCTATACTCAAATCCATTTCGTATGTTGCAGTTCCAAGCAAGTCTTTTGCCGTAAAGGTGAACACATCCTTTCCTGGACTGCCTTCGTACTTATCTGATGAAAAGTTTGCAACGCCCATCTTGATTTCGAACGGAATTTCTTCTTTCTCGGAACCATAAGTAACTTTAAGGATGCCATTAAATATTCCTCTGTCTTGAAATTCGTGCGTATAATTGAATGTAGGGTTTTCTAATGCTACCGGAGGACTACCGTCGCCGAAGTCCCACTCAAATTTCACTCGAGGGGGCACATAATTCATTTGATACAACTGTGCACTGAATGTCACTGCAACCGGTACACTGCCTATTTCCCCAAAAGGCAGTAACTCTGTTGCATTGCCTCTTAATGTCATGTTCATAGGGACTTCGGGCGGATGATTTACTATGAAATCTGCTATATCGAAATCTCTGATTGTAACGTTAGCAAAACCTGTCCATGAGCTAACTAAATTGCTACATTCAAATAAAACTTTTTTACTTTTAGCAGAATTTTTAACATCATATTGATAACTTTTGGTCAATGGTGACCCATAAACAAACGTTGTCGGTTGATTGTCAAAACTTTTATCTTCAAAATCGAATTTACACGTAACATTGGTTGGGGAAGGCCGGTCTTCCATCATTGTAATATTGAAAATACCAAAACCGTCATCTATCGGGAAATCCCCACCGGTTGGATTCAATTTCATGGTCGGTATCGGGTGTTGAGCAGTAATGTCAAATGTCTGAACAACAGCATAAAATGGATTCCATGCAGCCATGATAACAGTATATCTACCCGGAACAGGGTAGTCAAATACCCAGGGAGTAACGCTAAAATTACTGTAGTAGATCAGGTCAGTTGTTGTAGCCATATCCCCATTCCCATACTCAATAGTGTATCTAAATCCCGCGTTTGGAGGGTTCAGAAAATTAAAAGTCGAACCTATTCCGATTGTTGAAAGGGACGATGAATTCAAAGTCATATTGAGTTGGTCCCAGGCATAAAATGAAAAATTAAAGAGTTGATATCCCACGGCGTTTCTTACTTTTGCAACAAGGGTGTAGTTTCCCTGGATTAGGTATTGACAAGTTAACGAGCTCCCATCCACAGATGTAATATTTTGAAACAACGGATTTAGCCTAGTAGTGTCGTTTTGGCCGTTACCATACAAAACCTCAAGGTACAGTTCGCCCATCGATATTACCTCTGTAATCGTCAAATTATTGGTAAGAGTGACAACAAACGGCTCCTGGGTTGAATACAGGCCCGGTGTGGTCTCAACAACAAAGCTGACAGGCCGTCGAATGCCCATCACATTTATAGTTTTGTGCGTTGATGTGACGCCGTTTCTTACGAACACTGTAATGTTGTACGAGCGCATTTCTGTGAACGTGAACGTTTTGACCACGTTTCTGACGGCTCCTTGATATGCGTCAATGCAGGTTGTTATATTTTGATCAACCATCCACTCAATTTCCACATTGGATCCAGTTGTCATGGTGACAAAGAAATCAGCAGGGTCAACCAGTGGAATGTATGTTCCGTAGGCAGTTTGGAGCTAAGAGTTAATGATTAAAGAAATACTATTTTAAAAATGCAAGAGAGTCAAATAAAAGCTATTTTCAACAAAAAGAACTACTTAGAGAGAATTATTCGTATTTAAAGAAATGTGTTTTTCCTATCAACTCTAAGAAGAAATTACATTTAATCCCGTTATCGCTTCTTCGTGATAAACAATCAAATCTTTGTTCCTGCCGGATCCTTTACACGGTTGAACTTCCGTCCTGAGTAAATACGTTCCAAGGGCCGGTAACTTGGATGAATCCAGAGTCACCGATGCTACGGTATTGGACGTCAGGACGGATACCACAGTGTCGTTGTTGTCTAGATAGGCCAGTACAGACAGGTCTGAACCGGAACTCTGAACAGCGAACGATATAGACTTTATCGAGTTTAAGGAGAGTCTGACAAAGTTATCGTTCAGTGACGTAGGTTCCAGGTATGTGACACTTCCGGTTGTGATACTTGAATCTGTGTATATAAGGATAAATTATGAAAAAAAATTACTGTATAAAGTTATGAATGTTGAAGCTTTTAAACTTATTCACAAGATTAGTTTCTTCCATTGCTTTTTAAAATGTGATATTATGAGAAAATTGGCATATAGAGGCATGGTCAAAAAATTAACGATCAGATCTATGTAAAATTTTAAGATCTGATTTGTTTAGCTGTAAACTATTATTTGGTAAAGAAAAATTATATAACTCTACCTTTAAAATTTGGTATTTTCCTATATTTAGCTCTCCTTCTAAAGGAGATCAATACAGTCTAAAAATGGCCGCGACCATCGATCCCTCCTAAATACCCCAACAGTATATATATTGCCTCCTATTCTAACATGCATAAGCTATTTTTAATTCGATTTTTCCATCAACAACAAAAAATTATTCCAAGCTTAAACCTTAAAAATTAATTATAGATTCTATATGTTGCTTTTTCTACAAAGGACTTATTATAAAATGCGTTTTCTTTATCAGATATAAATGGAAAAATCCGAAAATATACTATATCTGGGGGGGGGGGGGGTTTCTTTCGCATATTGCCATATTTTATTTTAAAGGGAGAAAAAATTGTAACTTTTTTGGCGTCAGTCATTTTGCGTAAAATAAAAAGCTTCTTATAGCAAAAAATAAGAGATATAATTTGTGTGCATTTCATTTTTTGCGCTGTTAAAGTGCTCGCAAGAAAATTAGATCATCGCGAAAACTACCGGTAAGCTAAAAGATGTATACCTGTTGCACAGTCACATCCCATTAGAGTAACCTGTAAGCTACAGTCTCCAGAGCACGCCGTGGGAACAATCCGGAAGTAAGAACCATAAAGAGGCTGTGTAAACGTCAGGGTAGCGGAAGGTATTGCCTGTTTATAGATGAAAATGATTATGAAGTAAAAGAACTTTAAATTATTGACACGGTGCATTTTTGTACACATACACACACTGACCGTAAGACCATAACCTGTGATTATACTATTAGATATTTATATTCACGAGTTTTAACCGATTCATGCTTAAACACTCATCGTGGAAATTTCACATTGTTATTGAAATCATTTCAAAAGTTGAATTTTGATTCAAGTCTCCTCTCAATTCATGGTCTTAGGGTCTTGATTTTCACTGTTTTGTACCAGACTCTCCCAAATGACGCCATCAAAACTGGTCATTACGTCACAAGCCGTGGTTGTGCCTTCGAGGTTTAACGACACGAATTTGTGCGGTTGAGAAAAGGTTGCCTGAAAGGAATAGAAAAAGATTTTACATAGTAAGGTTATTTTTATTGTATTCAGAATTTTGTTCATCAATATTGAAACTGAGGCTTGTTATTATAAAGCGAAAGAACACTTTCCAAAAAAGTTCATTGATATTACAATAGATTAAAATTGAAATTTTCCTGGCCGCCAGAAAGCGGTCGTTTATATGGTATGAAAGGAAAAAGTGACTACACGCGTTTCTGTGAAGCTACATGAATTGTTAACATCTAGTTCAGCCAACCACTTTGTCAAGGCAACGAAGCTTTGCTTAAAGGAAGCGTGGGGTTGAACGAGTTCAATTATGAAAACCAATTATAATCAAAGTACAGAAGTACTGATGGAAGATGTTATAGTGGATTATTATTTGGTTTGTATTATATTGTTTATTTGCTAAAATCCATATGAATTATACGCAGTTGTAACATATGTACATACATGTAATTATAAACATATCCATACACTCTATCTAAGCAAAAGCTCACGTCACTAGTAGTAATAATGTTATGCAATATTCTACAAAGAAAAATATTATTCATAAATGCACATTCATAGGAGGAGATACCCTATTAATCAATAAATCAAAAAGTTATGTAAATGATAATAATAATGGTAATACATTAATTGGATATACGAATAGTCTGACATTCCCGTTTTTTACCAGCCTCACGCAGATACATTGCGAGATGGCACAATTGTTTGCGATTATGAATGGCGAGGAGTTGAACTAACTTAAACATTGAAGGACAAGTCCAGTGATATTTTTTAAATACAATACGCGTAGACATTTATAAAAAGGACAGATAAGTATAAAATGGAATTCATCCTCGACTTCACCTAAATTACAATATTTGCAGATGCGCATCGATATGACAGTTCCATTATAACGGCCTTGCTCTACCAAAAGCATCTGCGATGACAGTCGATATTTTGTTAAAAAGGACAACAAGGTTTTCCGGAATATTTTTACGCAAATAAAATTGTAAGGAAAAAGTGTCCAGCAGATACTTGTACAATAAACATTTAGAGGATGACTCGAAAAATGCATCTTCCTGTATAAAAACATCAGACAACCTCTGCTTTACAATTTTTAAGAAAACATTAATGTTAGCCACACTCTGTGAAAGCCATACTTCATGCATACCCAGTGATACTAATAATTCTCTGACATTAAAACACCATGTATTTGGTATCAATTGTGAAACCAATTCTTCATAAATATTGCGTAATGTACAATTTTCTGTTTTAATCAATTTCAACCAATACTTAATGATGCGCAATTTACGAATAATACTCATGGGTAGACGACCTAACTCTGTATAAACCATGAAGTTTGACGTACATTTTTTAGCTTTCAAAATTCTTTTACAAAAGTTTGTGTGAACGCGTTCTATTTCATCACCAGAATGAAAACCCCATATTTCGGAGCCATAGTTAAGAACGCTAGATACATATGTATCAAAAATGCTTAGTTTAGTCTCAATATTTAAATAAGTTTCATTACACACCTTCTGAATACCAAACATACATTTTCTACCCTGCATTGCAATTGTTTTCTGTGTAACATAAAAATTCCCATTAAAATTAATGTTGATTCCTAAATAATTGAAACAATTAACAATCTCAACATGCTTTTGGTCATAAGTCCAAACATTATTTTTACACATTTTGCCCGCATGTCGAAAAACAACTATTTTTATTTTATCAGTGTTCACACCAATATTCCAATCATTACTAAATTGATACAGTTGAATCAACATACTCTGTAGACTCTCTCGTGAATTAGCTATTAACACAGTGTCATCAGCATACATTAAAAGAAAAAGCGAAAGGTCTCTTAAATCAACAGGTTCATAGCAACTTCGTATAAAATCCATTTCAAAATCATTAATATATAGTGAAAAAAGAAAAGGCGACAATGCCTCTCCTTGCATAAGTCTAGTTGTAGACGAAAAATAATTTGACAGTTCAGACTTATACACATGTATTTAACACATGATTTTAACTCGTAATAAACATGCTTAATAATACTTAACAACTTTCCCGTGATTCCATTTGTGGCAAGTTTGTATAATAGCTTGTTTCTATTCACACTATCAAACGCTTTTCTATAATCAACAAAACAACAATATAATTTCTTTTTCTTTTTCAAATACAAAGATACTAAACTCGTACGTGCAAAAATGGCATCTGTGGTACTTTACCCTGGCTTAAACCCAAACTGCGCATCACTTATGATACCATTGTCGTCAGACCAACGAAGTAATCTATTGTTCAACACAGTGATAAATATTTTTGCTAGATTACTAACCAGAGTTATTCCCCTGTAGTTGTTTACATCATTGGTGTTACCTTTTTTAAAAAGTGGAATTATTACACCCACGGACCAGCTCCTTGGGAAAGAACCTGCATCAAAAATTTTATTAAAAAGTCTAACTAAAACTGGCAGAAAAACTCTTTAAATTTAACAAAGTATTCATTGAACAGATGATCTGTTCCAGCAGCTTTACCACATTTTAATTTTTTTAATACAGAAAGTAATTCCTCTTCGTCTATAGCTTTATCTAATTCACTAAAAACAACCTCAGTGCTCGCCTGCACAGAAAATTGACTTTCAATGTATACAGTATTTTCATCTACGTTACAAACACTCTTAAAATGTTGATAAAAAGCATCTAAATCTAAAGTACTATTGTTTTTCTTTTCTTGAAAATTTTGTAAAACTGATGATTTAGATTGTGTTTTCTTAAATTGTTAAGTCTATTACCTTCGTGTCTGACAAACCTCGTTCTAGTTCTAAGTACATGCTTTTTGTAGACACGTTTGTTTTCACATAAAGTGATACGATTTTGAACAGACCTTTCCCAATTAAAAATACGTAAGGAGCTTTTATATACTTTGCGGAGCTCTTTACACTTGTCATCGAAACATATCTTATTACTACTAGAAGACATTTTGTTAATAGACGAACCACATGGAAAGTTAGATACATTACAAATAAGCATAAAAACACTGTTTAATATACTAGTGAAATTATTCACAACCTGATCTATACTAAAGGTCCCACAGTCCATTTTCTCTAAAAGACTGTAAAAATCAGACACTTTACTGTGTAAAATACATCTCATGGACTCAAAAGCTTCCTCATTCCATCTTAATACACTGCCAGCCGTTACATTACAGCAGAAAAATGTTTTCATTGTTATATCATTGATAGCTTTTAACATTATGAATACACAATTCAACTAGAGCGTGGTCTGACCATTCATTAAAATCTTTCACAGTAACACTCGATTGCATCAAAATTGTCTTTACTAACTAAAACATAATATATGACACTCTAACCTAAATGATTAAAAAATTAATAATTTGCCCCGAGTATCCCCAGAAACCCTGCCATTACATATTCTAAGACCAGAGGCTCGACATAGTTCGAGTAATCTACGACCAAAATTATTGACATGTTTGTCTTCCGATTTACGTGAACAAGTATAAATCCTTATCACATGACAAAAATGCTATTTATGATATTTAACAAATCGTTAGACAAAATATCAAATTCAACATAATCTTTTGATTCACCAACACGACTATTAAAATCTCCAGCTATTATAATAACACCCATATCAATGTACTTCGCAATATAGCATAACAGAGTGTCAAAAAGGTCAATATCATAATTAATATAGAATACACTGTTTTCGTGTGCAATGTAGACGAAACAGATATAAACGTCATTTTTATAAATACCTGACAATTTTACCCAAAACGTCACCAACATTTTTTTTTTTTTTTTTTTTTTTTTTTTTTTTTTTATTGATATTAATTTCATTTGCACATACAATATATCATACAATATATATATACATGTAAGTATATTTAGCACAATTGAAAAGTCTGTTGACAAGATCAATTTCAACAAATTTAAGGGAGAGAAAATGAGGGACAGTAGGAAGTGGAGAGTGGGGGGAGAGAGTGGGGGAATTATGAGGATACATGTATCATGTCAGAAATATTTTATTAATAATTAGGCGTAATCAAAATATTTACTACCGAGTTGTTGTATTCAGACAAGGTATATATAAATCGTGCCTTATGTAAATATGTCAATGGTCAGGATCTACATGTACATGAGAAAAAGCCAGTCAGTCCATTGGTTTAAGAAATTATTATATTTGCCTTGTTTTGTTGCAGTGTATTTAAGTGTAGTTATATGGGTTTTGAGATCAATCAGAAGTTCTTGGATTGATAAGTTTTCCTGTAGACATCTTTTCCTGTATATGTAAGATTTGATTATAAGAAAAATTATACCCAAATAAATTGAATTAGGGGTTCCTAATATAAATGATTTTTCCTCTAATGTAATATGTAAACCTTTTCCGTCACATATTGATATAAAGTGGCTTAAAAGATTTTGGACATGTAAACAGTCCCAAAACAGATGCACGATAGTTTCTTCATTACTTTGACATAAAGAACACAACTTTGTGTCAGTTTTACCTATTTTAAATAAAAATGAGTTTGTTGTCAAAATATACTGATTTATTCGAAATTGCAACCATTGCAATTTAGAATCCTTGGTGTATAAAAAGGGAAATGTGAAGATATTTTCCCACTGCAGGTCTAAAATTTCAAAAAACTTTCCCCATTTTACTTTTCCAAGAGGAGTAATGTTTTCTGTAGTAAGAATATTGTAGATATGTTTTGTTCCTTTTTTGTTGTTACAAAATGTTTTAATATTATGAGGAAGAAACGGTCTAAGGCTATTTGTTCCAATTTGAATTTTTGAGCTTGAGAGACTTGCTTTAATTGAATTTCTAAGTGATGCATAATTCAGAAAATTTGTTTTTATCTTAATTTTTTTTTGTAAATCTTGTAAAGAATAAAAATTTCCATTTTCATCAAGCAAATCTGCTATGTATACTATGTTCTTATCAAACCAGTTTGTATAGAAAACTGTTTTATTTTCAATTTTGATTTTCGGGTTGTTCCAAATGGGCTGAGTAATAAATTCATCCCATGATTGAACTTCTAATTTTTCTTGAATTATTTGAAAGACAGTAAATGTATCTTTCCAGAAAGGATTTTTTATTTCCTTTTTAACAACATTAATATAGTCTGATCCAGTTTTTAATATTTTTTCTATAGATACAGTTTTGCCAAGCAGCACTTTCCATTTTGTTTCTTGGGAATAAAGAATTCTTTTTATCCATGATGATTTTAATCCCAGATTGTAATTGTTAATATCAAGCATTTTTAAACCTCCATTAATATAGTCTTGCACTACTTGCTTTCTTTTAAGTTTATCTACTTTGGAATGCCATAAAAAATTAAAAAGAGTTTCATTCAGATTTTTCATGAAAGTATTTGATGGGGAGGGTAGAGAAATGAAGAGGTGATTTAATTGTGCAATAAGCAATGATTTTATAAGAGTTATTCTGCCAAGTGGAGTAAGTCGTCGTTTACTCCATTGATTGATGATATGCTTGATTTTTACTAATTTCTTGTCATAATTAAGTTTTGGTATATTTGTTAAGTCCACATCAAAATATATACCTAAAAGTTTAAAGGTGCTTGTCCATTGAAAGTTCATTTCCTCACATATCATATTAGAAGAGTATTTTTTACTACCAATCCAGACAAGTTGAGTTTTTGATATATTTATTTTGAGACCAGAAATTTGATAAAAGTTATTCAACTCTCTAATTGCTTCTCTGAGAGACCTCTCACTGCCATCTAATATAATAAGGGTATCGTCTGCATATTGTGATAACAAAAATTCTGAATTATCTATGTTAATACCATTTATACCTTTATTATTTTTTAATTTAATAGCTAGTACTTCAGCACATAGTAAAAAGATATATGATGAAATTGGATCACCCTGACGACAACCACGCTCTAATTTAAAAAAGTTGGATAAGTAACCTGCTTGTGATACAGAGGAGGAGGTGTTTTGTTGAAAAACTGATATCCATTTTCTGAGCGATGGACCAAAGTTAAAGAATTGAAGCGTTTTATCAATAAATTTCCATGAGACAGAGTCAAATGCCTTTTCAAAATCAATCATTAACAGTAATCCAGGAATGTCATTATTCTCAGTATATTGCATTAAATCATAAACAAGACGAGTATTTTCACCTATATATCTTCCTGGAACAAAGCCATTTTGATCGGTACTGATAATTGAACTGATTATTGTTTTCATTCTTTGAGCAATGCAGCCTGACCCTATTTTATAAACTACATTTAATAAAGAGATTGGCCTCCAATTTTTCATGTAAAATTTACTTTTTCCATCTTTTGGTATGCAGGTGATTATACCCTGCTTTTGTGTAACAGATAACTCCCCTAGATTGTATCCGTGATTTATTGATCTAATAACAAAGTCTCCTAAGTGTTTCCAAAAGACTTTAAAGAACTCTGTAGTGAAACCGTCACTTCCAGGACTCTTATTATTCGACATTTTTTTCAATACATGAGAGGCTTCATTATAAGTTATTTCACCTTCAAGGGTATTTCTTTGAGTATCGCTTAATTTAAAAATTTCAGAGTCTGATTCTAGAATCTCATTTAAATCATAGTCTTGAAATTCACCCTTGTTTTGATATAGATTTCTATAATAATTTTCTATCTCTAACAGGATTTCCTTTTGTCCATTGATTTCTTCGGAACAATCTTCTTTTATTAATTTTGGGACAATTTTATTTACAAAATTTCTATTCTCAAGATTAAGAAAGTAACTTGTTGGTTTCTCTCCTTCACAGGTCCATTTAGCTCTTGATCTTACTAGACTTCCCATAAGTTTGTGATTTCTGATATTTTCTAATTCTTTCTTTTTAAAATTAATTGTTTGAATGTTTTCTTCATACTTTTCCTCCAACTGTTTTATTTGGTTTATTAAAAATTTCTCCTTTTCGTTATTTTTCTTTTTGGCATAGCTAGAATATGATATACATTTGCCCCTGATTTCCATTAATAGTGTTTCAAGAAAGAGCTGGTCATTGACAGTGAATTGAATTTCATCATTTGGAATTTTGTCAATAGATGCATTGTTATATACGGGTACTGCATAATTTTGTTTTATTTCTTGTATTTTTTTATTAACAACATCTAGGAATTCCTTATCATATAAAAGTGCATTATTGAACTTCCATAAACCTTTTCCATGTGTAAATTCATTGAATTTTAGACTAAGGAGTACTGGTGAATGATCTGACTTATAACTTGCTATGATTTCACTTTCTTGTGACATACACAGTAGGGTGTTTGATATTAAAAAGAAATCTAGTCTTGCTTGTTTAAGAGGGGTTGGTTTACGCCATGTGTACCTTTTCTTATCAGGGTGAGTTTCTCTAAAAATATCAATAAGATTGAATTGATTTATTTTTTCTATTACTTTATCTCTTGCTTTAGGATTGTTAAGATGAAGATAATTGTAATAATCCAAATCGGGATCCATAATAAGATTAAAATCGCCAACAACTATTATGTCTTTATTTCCTATTTCACTTACAATTTCAAAGAGTTCTTCATAAAAAAGGGGCGTGTCCTCATTTGGACCATACACTGTGATCAAACTTAAACGATGGCTTTGAATGCTGAGGTCTAGTACCACAAAATTTCCAGAATCATTTGTAAAATTCTTATGTACTTTATATTCAAAATTGTTATTGAAAAAAATTGCTACTCCTCTGGACTTTGAGGTAAAAGAATTAAAATAAACTTCATTGCCCCATTCGTTTTGAATACTATCTTCCATATCACAAGTGAAATGAGTGTCTTGTAAACATAAAATATTGCATTGGGTTTGTCGATAATATTGAAAGACATCTTTTCTTTTCTTAAATTCGTGCAGACCCTGACAGTTAGCAGATATAATTTTTACCGAAGACATGTTACAGAAAAAGTTTGCTTACCTTGTACGATTCGCTGGAAATACAACAACACGGTCAAAAAATGCTCTTGTCCAATAATTATACTAGTCTGAGGTTGATACATGATTGAGAAAGGAAACATACAGAAGGGGGAAAGAAAAGGAGTGCTCGATTGCTGGGTTTAAAGTTAAAGGCACGTGCTGATGTACGGTGAATTTGGTTGAGGGGTTGAATGTTTACATTGGATATGCCGACACGTTACTAAAATTAGAGTAAACAATGGTAGACATAAATATTTCCGGAATTAAATTATAGGCATAATCAGAATGAAAAGTCGGCATTTGAATTAATTAATGGGATCTTTTCATGTGTTTGAAAATACATATACAGGTTTTTTTTTTTCAAAATACGTAATTATAAAGACAAGTAATTCGGACATTGTCCTTAATAGTTTATAGTGTGAATGAGGAAAATTCAGTTATTTTCCGGCGTCACTTGGATCATCTAGTTTGTTAACAAGGTCACAAACCAAGTTTTCCATGATGGAAAAACGGGCTGGGCCAATGTGCGAGCGCCCCATCCATCGCGTCAAAACAATTGCAACGTCGTTGATCCGATTGTCTTGGAGGTACCTTAGCATTCTCCGTCCTGCCCCATGCTCCCGATCGTCGTGGTAATTTTCGATAGTTTTTCCACTTTGGTCGCGAAACCTGTATACGAGGATTCTGCTGTCGCAACTTGCAGCGTAAGGGTCTATTGATGTTTTTTTGTAGATATTCAGGGCCTCGTCCGAGGACTGAATATTAGCACCAACCGCCATAAATTCAGACCCGTCTTTCTGCACCGGTTCCGTGGAGACAACCACAACGTCGTCCAAGGACTGATATTCCTCAGAGGAAATTTGCAAGGCATCCGCACTGGAAATAAGGGGTACCTCTTCCTCGTATTTCGTACCGTTTGGCATTGTTATCTCGTTTCTTTGAACTTTAACGTTAATGTTCTGCTTGCGAAATGAATCCGCTTTATCAAAAAGTTTATTTCTAGCGGAGGTAAGGGGTGCGGGCTGTTGGGGAGTGATGAAGAAGGGTAAACGCTGTTTTGCAATTTTTTTTAGCCTCTGCGCGTTGAGAATCTCATCCTTTTTATTGCGATCCTTCAACTTAGCGGTTATTGTGACCGGTTTGTCATTGAACTGTGGGCGGACCCCGTTCCTGTGGATGCGGACAAACTCAACATCGACACCCAGTGATTGCTTTATATCATTGGGTATCGCTGTGGCCAAGTCCTCTTGTTGGGTATAAGGATAGTTGTGAATCAATATATTGTCTTTCATCGATCTCGAGCGAAGATCAGTTATGTCATCATCGATGTGTGACAGTTTTCTGTCCATTCTAATCACAACCGACCGCAGGAGATCAAGTTCACGCTTAAGTTGAGCATTTTCGGAGCGCAAGGTTGTAATTTCGGTATAATTACACTCGGCCTGGTCCGATATGGTTTTTAGTTTGTCACATAACGGACCCTGGTCACGCTCTGCTGAATGTTCGGTTTGCTTGGCTTTGGGTGAACTGTTGTCAGAATTTTTTTTGGATATTCCTTTGTTTCGTGTTTCCATGTTTCAAACAAACCCAAGTTGAAATTCCTCTTTTTTCCAGTATATATCAATACAGAACACTATTTGACACACAGTAAACCAAAATAGAATCCCACTTTGTATCAAAGACACTCCAATAAAACCAAAATCACCAGGACCAAAAAATTTACGTGCTCATGGCCTCGGGTGTCACGTGACTTTTTTCGTCACCAACATAATTACAAACTGAAAAGTGGGCTAATACTTCGTCTCTAACCAGAATTACCATTCCACCCCTTTTGCCAATGGTACGTGGGTACATAAAAATAAAGGACGCGTAACCCTGAGTAAGATGACAAAGATCTAAAGTATATTCACTGTTTATCCAACACCCTGATAAGAATACAATGTCATACGAGGAAAGAAGTTTACAAAAGTCACGGTCACCCAACTTCTTTTCCAGTCCTCTGTTCACGTTCCATGACACGACTCGAAGCGGTGGTCTGTCCCCCGCGTCCCCCTAGCTCTGGGCGGTTAACTTGTCGTAGCCTTCCATTGGTTGATCTTCAGGCGTACCCTTGTCCATATGGCCGATCGGTGGCGCAGGCACCACGTGAGTTCCAGAATATGTTGGTTCCTCTATGGGCTCAGCCTCGGGGTCGTACCGCTGACCGTTGACGTACAACTTATCTCGAACCATCTTCACATTGTCGCCACAGCTCCTATGATACCGCATCGTGGGGTATAGCTCCCTCCGACGTCTCTCAATAGAGGTGGGATACTGTCACGGATACCGTAACCTATGCGACCTGCTCCTAACAGCGACTAAGTCTTTTTGGTAGAGAAATCGGGCCACAATCGGTCAATCTTGGCCGCAAACGTATCTGTAGAACCGATGAACGTTTCCGAATTGAATATGCTCGTTGATTTAAAATCATCAGTATGTAATTTCAAATGACAGGTGTTTTCTTGGCTGTATTAGAATTTAGCACATTTTTTTTTCTAAAGCAGGTATGAATTTTTGGGGTTTTCCGACTAGAATTCCGATAAAATCCCATAGGAATCATGCTGTGTAATATTTGGAGATACAATTAATTTCATCAAACTATCTCAGTAATCAAAATAATTCTTGATATTTAAGAATCCGCGCTTGTCTTGTTCAACCGCTTGAACGAGACTATAGTGAACTCTGGCGTAAGTATTATTCCTACGCCAGAGTTCAATATTGTTTGGTATTGCATTGCATACGACTACAAAATTATCTGAATTGTTCGTACCATTTGTACCATTTACAATCTAACTACTTTCAAGGTATTTTAAAAAATAATTTTCCTTGAAAAACAATGGTTCTGAATACATTACATCGAATTTATCGATTATTTTCAAGTACTAAGTCTTGTCAGCGGTTATGATTTGAGCTGGTCCATACACTGTGTCACTTCCGGTTTGCAAGAGTAACTGCACAGGAGGAGAGTTTATTAAAATAGTCCCCCCAAAATAGCAATCAAAAATGCATTATAGTATAATAGATGGTATTGTGTTTCTTTTAAAAAAAAATAGACCACAAAAGCTATAGATTTAAACATCAAATTTTTACTTCGTCTTCCGTGCGTTTTTTTAGGATTCCGTTTGGGATATTACCACCGATACCGTGTGATTTCCCGTTACGTAATCAGCCATCTGACTCTAACTTCAGTAATTGTCGCGTGGTCAATGTTTATCTAACAATTTCCGGTAAAGCATACAATTTGTCTCATGATAGTGTGGTGTTGGATATCAGAGTTCTATAGCTATAAAATGTGAACGAATATTTGAATGATGATTAAATGATGAATCAATTCATAATTTTTAACTTCTTGTAACCCTTTCTAAATTTGTTGTTGTTTCACTGACTTAAATCTTCCGTATTATTTGATTTGAACGATCCTTTTTAAAGATACTTTACCGACACCTTTCTTATATTACCAAGAACGACATCTCGTATGCCTTTACAGTCTCATATAAGGCAAGTTGTCATTAATAAAATGAGCAACTTAACTGTCAGTTGATACATATACAAATACTAAAGAATACATACATGTAGAATTCAATGTCGCTTCGAAATAGCTGTTTGGTTTTTAATGATTTCTTTTCTGTTCTAAGAACAATATAATTATGCATGCAACTGCTTATCTAGAAGGTCATTTGTAGCATGCAACTGCTATCTTGAAGATCATTTGTAAATTAATTTTATAAAATTGGTAGTAATTTGTGATATATATATAAAAAAGAACTAAATATGAAAAAAATGAAATAAGTATTCAAAGTGTTTAAAAACAAATTAATGGAAAAACATGTCTAGAAAGTTCAATTATGTTCATCTTTTTAAGAATTGTCGATTATTCCTTAGCGCTGATACTTGTTTCTGCGATCAGTTTGAAATGATGCATCGGGGAAAATTTGAACAAAGCAGAACAAAACTTAAAACTATTACAAGTTTTATTTCAATTTGCTTTCAATCGCGAGCAAGCATCTTTTTTGTCGAAAAATATTTTCCAATCGCGTGCATGTAAGATATTAGATGTCTATTGTTATCGACAATGATTACAATGAACAAAATGAAAGAACAATAATACTGCGGCAGTTTATTACGCAATATTATGAATATACTATTATCTCCGCCATTGAAATAATAATTCTTCGCAGAGATGTTCTCATGTTTCAATTCAAAGCGGCTATATAGTTTAAATATTTATGTTACTGAGCAAAATATAGTAGCAAAACGATTAAAAACAAAGAGCTATGAGCATTCAGGGTCAACACGAATATATTAATTAGATATTTCCTGATATGCATAAAGAAAAAATATATTAATTAGATATTTCCTGATATGCATAAAGAAAAAAAAAAACAAATGTAGATTCGGCAAAACCAAATCAAACTTTACCTGAACAAATGTATCTGTGTCATTTCCACCTGGGACCCAGAAGCCTGATTTGCTGGGTTTGATGTTAGAGGCGCTGCTAATTTCCGAAGAGGCGGTGAAGGCAGAATCTGCCAGTGTGTCTAGAAGGTTCGAACTGCATCCGAGTGTTGGGGCCGTGAGGAAAGAAACTAAAAGAGCAAGCATTGATTAGATTTATTTGTTATAAAACGTCAAACAAACTGAACTATTAAATGCCATGAAAGATTAATTGCTGCGTAATGAAAAAAATTGGATTGAGTTACTTCATGCAATTTCATATAATTACGAAATATAGCAATACCAATACAATTATATGAAATGGAACAGTAAAACTATTAAATAATATTCTTTCGAAAATTTAAAAAATCAACTTTAAAGCTTAATTACAATTACATAGTTTTCAGATATTTGATAAAAACAAAAATAATCTTACTCCTTCAGGATTTAATTGAATAAAGTGCACGAAAAATTAACACAAAAAACCCTAAAATTTTGCTATGAAAGTCATTGAAATTTTAATAACAGCCATTAAACTTTGCGATTCCTACTATTTTGAAATACAAATCAAATAACTTACATAAACACAGAAATATATTTCCGAAAACCGCATAATTCATTTTTCCAAAACACTTGACAAAGCCAACCATCAACACTCAAATGAAACCAAAATGTGTGTGCGTCACTTGAAAAAGCCCGGAACCTGTTTGATCAATAGTATACTTTAGTTTAAAACGTACGCTAAGGGACACCAAACACAGTACAAACGCTTTTGTTTACTGAATTGAAGATTTGAAAAAGAAAATCGAAATGTTTCCATCACGATTAAATATTGATGCTTTCAATTTTGGAACACTGATTGATGAAATACCGGGTAGTGCTTGAAACGAGACTTCTCAACTGGTTTATTGGATGTAAAATTTACAAACATCTTTCTTAAATTAACCGTCATAAATTCTACAGTTTCACACGCTGTTGTGATATCAGATGCATATATTGATGTTTAGACGCATCAATAATTCGGACCTTAGAGATGGCAAATATTGTGACTTTTTTACGCTTAATCAGCCCTTCTGCAGGTTTTGCCACGCACGCACACACACACGCACGCAAGCGCAAAATTTTATTTTTATTTAACAGCAACACCTACTGCAGATGCCGGGGGAAATTATGATCAAGCTTAAAACGTAACTGATAATGTTCAATTCATAAGACAAATACAACAATTTTAATTCTGATGCAATTGAAATCATAACGATACAACTTAATATCCAAAATGATTGAGATTTACTCGCTGAAATATCCAGTGATAATTAATGTTTGACATTATTCATACCAAGCAACTACAGACGACCGTTAATGATTTATAAAAGAGTTCTATTGAGCAGCACATTCTTACACGACAAAAATTTCTGGGTTTTTTGTTTGATGACAGTAAGCTGCAGAACTGTAGCTCCACAAAAAGTTGCGCACTGTTTTGTACTTAATAAATTATATTAGTAATATATAATTCAAGCAATAAACGTAAAATTTTTGTATGGATGGAACTGTACTTTTGTGGTCCGGCAACCCGAATTTCCTATGGAACTAGAGTTCTGCAACTAGTTGGCAGTAAACCCGTGTCCTTCCTTTTCGAAGCTGGACTACGTTTAAGATCGTAGCAGCTACCTTAGCAGCTACATGTAGGTCGTAGAAATCTAGGTCTATTGAACGGACCGCTAGGTTACCTGCTAAGTCTCTAAGAAATAATTATAAGATATTTCGTGAAATAGTTCACCAAAAACTATGGAAATGAGTTTGGTTTGCCAGACATTTGCAATGATTAAAAAGACTTAGTATGCAACACTTTGGTCAAGGAAATCATGTACATGCACACGTCTATTAGTACATGAACAAGTTTCACACCTCGAACAAAATATTTTTGCTGGTACAAAATGACTTGGTACACCAAATGACTTGCTACACATATGTACCAGGATTAGGCCTAGATCAGGATAAGCTAGGCTTAATTTAAGTTCAAATATATCATTTCACTTGCATACCTTTTTGATTTAAGTGATTAGGGCTAAGAAGTTAGGAATACTCTAAACCAGGTATTGAATAGGTTTAAATGGGAATTTGACAAAGATGGAGTACTGTTCTCATAATTTTAATTTTAATATATTTTATTGAATAAATTCAATAGGATTGGACGACATACAAACCGGTACTGTACCCATTATCGGCTAAGACCAGTTTGCAACTATCCGATATTTTTAAATTCATTCGTCTGTTTCGAACAAGGAAAGATAAATTTGCTATAAAACTTTTTGAGTATGTTTTTAACAGGAGCTTCAACGATCATTGTTTACCTGCTAATTTACATTTTTGCACTTTCAGTAGTGGGGGAAGTGACGTAATAAGTTAAAAGTAGAAAAAATAAAAATATCATTTATGAGTATCTAAATTATAATATTCAGATGTAGCTAGTTCAACACATGTTATTGATGAGAAAATCAAGTATTATTAGTGAATTGAAAAAATATAAATTGTGCTTAAGGTGGTATTGAACACCTTCATGTTGTGACATATTTCCGATCGAATTAAACAATAAAATCAAAAATAATTTTATATTACCTTTTTCTTCTGCAAATAATTATCTACAGCGTAGTCCAATCGAATAGAGCGTTAACAGTTTCTACAAATCTGTATGTCATGAGTTCGAACCCTGCTGGTTTTTTTTTAAATTTTACCTTTCTTAAAAAATTTTAAACATTTTTTTAGATCATATATTGTAAAATTTGAAATTTTTAAAACGGTGAAAGTATTTTGATTATAATGTACTTTTATCCATATCAGTATCGACAAGTGTCCTGTATCACCATAGATTCTACAAGACGTTATAGACATCATAAGAAGTAAATAATAATTACATTGTAAAAAGAAAATAACTAAGAAATATATACAGTCAATAGATTGATTTATTGCTCTAGTAATAAAATTAAGGATAAAACCCCAAAACCAAAGAAACTATAACGTAGACTAAGTGCTAAAACTTTTTTAGTGTCTTTTTATAATAACCACATTTTTCACATAGCTGTACAGTTAATAAAAAATGACGTTTGAAGTGAGCATTGATATTCCTTGCATTTTTAGCTCACCGAGACGAAGTCAAGGGGAGCTTATGCTATACCCCCGGCGTCGGCGTCGGCGTCTGGACCTGGTTAAAGTTTTTGTTGCAGGTCCTGTATCTAAGCTATTACTTGTCTTATCTTCACCAAACTTGCATGGATGATGCATCTGGACCTACTTATGGACTTGAAAGACTTTGATGCTGAATCTGGGTCCTAAATTTCAGATGCTGAAGGAAGTTAAGGTTTTTGGAGCAGGATAAAGTTTTTGTTGCAGGTGCCCTTTGATAGCAATATCTAAGTTACTGCTGGTCCTAACTTCACCAAACTTGCATGGATGGTGTGTCTTATGATACTAATGCACCAGACAGGCTTGAGTGCTGAATATGAGCTATAGGTTTCGGATGCTGGAGGTGGTTAAGGGTTTAAGAGCTGGTTAAATTTTTTGTTGCAGGTGCCCTCTGATGATAATATCTTAGTTACTCCTGGTCCAAACTTCACCAAACTTGTATGGTTGGTGCGTCTTATGATACTGATGCACCTGACCGGCTTGAATGCTGAATCTGAGTCATAGGTTTCGGATGCTGGAGGAGGATAAGGTTTTTGGAGCTGGTTAAAGTTTTTTGAGCAGGTGCCCTCTAATGTTATATCTTAGCTACTCCTGGTCCAAACTTCATCAAACATGTGTGGATGGTGCGTCTTATTATACTGATGCACCTGAACGGCTTGAATGCTGCATCTGAGCCATAGGTTTTGGATGCTGGAGGAGGTTAAGGTTTTAAGAGCTGGTTAAATTTTTTGAAACAGGTGCCCTCTGATGATGATATCTTAGTTATTACTTGTCCTAACTTCACTAGACTTCCATAGATGGTGCGTTTTATGATATTGATGCACCCGACAGGCTTGAATGCTGAGTCTGAGCCATATGTTTCGGATGCTGGATAAGGTTAATTTTTTTTAACAGGTCACATGTTACATAGATAATAGTACTATTTCAAACTTATATAGTTGATTAAACTGTAATATGAATGAATCGCAGAGGAAGCTTCAGATGCAGAGCTTGATCTCCATTATCAAGGATGCTAAAAAATATTTCTTAGTTATTACAGGTCCTAACTTCACCAAACTTGAATGGATGGCGTGTCTTATAATACAGATGCACATGATAGGCATGGATGCTGAATCTGAGCCATAGGTTGCGGATGCTGGAGGAGGTTAAGGTTTTAATTGCTGGTGCCCTCTGATGATGATATCTTAGTTATTACTGGTCCTTACTTCACCAAACTTGCATGGGTGATGCGTCTTATGATACTGATGCACCTGACAGGCTTGAATGCTGAATCTGAGCCATAGGTTACGGATGCTGGATGAAGTTTAGTTTTTAGCCGGGCTCTGCTGAAAGCAGCGTCCTGGCTGTTGGCAGGCAAATCGTTAATGTTACTTTAAATAGCACAACTTCAAAAGTAAACAAAAAACCAAACAGCGTCAAAGTAAAAGCTTCCGCTAGACCAAATAGTTACACAAAGAGCCACGTTTTGTCAAAAGTGTTGGCATTTTGCTTCTTTTTTTTAATTTTGAGAGACTTGTCTATCTTTTTAGTTTTCTTATAAATAACGTGTTTTAAAAACAAGACTGCATTTTGGACACATACAACGCGCATGAATTTCCACGAACTACTTTGCTCCGCGTTGAAGAAATGGGGATTGAATATATATCTCTTGTTGCAAAATTCAAGGCAGCAACTGTTGAATTTTTTTCTACTAGATAGACATATTTTTGTTTATAGCCGCTTACAAAATTTGGTCGCTCTCTGACGCTTTGTCGAAATTAAAAGCATGAGAGAGAGAGAGAGAGAGAGAGAGAGAGAGAGAGAGAGAGAGATTTTCAGTCTTTACTACACAATATGCATAAAGACACACCAAAAGAGCCTGGCTTTCAGTACTTCAGCACTTTGATTTGGAACAGGTCACATGTTTAATAGATGATAGCTTGCATAGTTGATTTAACTATATTATAAATGAAACGCAGAGGTTGCTTCAGATCCAGAGCATGATCTCCATTATCAAGGATGCTAAAGAAATCTCCTACCTCACTTAAACCTGCTTGATAGAAAGATGAGGTTGTTGTTAAATGATATAACATGATTCCAATGATAAAGGATTGTATGATATGAAACACTATTGTTTAATATGATACAATATAATATGTTATAATGTAAAAAGTTATATAATACGATATGATTTGGTATCAATTTTTTTTTATATTTTATGATATGATATTGTATCATGATATTGTTCTGTATAGTATTGTATACTATGATACAATATTATATAATATTATATTGTATCAATAATATTGTATCATACGATATTGTATAATATGATATTGGTTTCTGTAATATACAATTATATCACGTGAAATTGTATTATATGATATTGTAATATTATTTATTATCGTATCATACGATATTGTATAATATGATATTGGTTTATATGATATATTATTGTATCATATGATACAATATTTATAATATAATATTGTATTATATAATATTTTGCTTTATCACATGATATTGTATCATTTGATATGATATAATGTTGTATCAAATTATATTGTATCATATGATACATTATCTTATTATGTATCAAATATTATACAATATCATTCAATACAATATCATACTATATTATACAATATAATATCATATCTTTCAATGGTATGATGTATTATTTAATATGATATTGCATCATATAATACAATATTGTATTATATATAATGATGTTGTATTATGTGATCAAATACAATAAGGGTTGACACAATACAATGTCATTTCATATTTACAATATCATCTTTGTTCATTACAGTATTTTATTGTAATATATGATATATATTGTAAGTATGATAGGATGCAATATTTAATTTTATATAATTATATTGATTAACCTATAAACATATGATTATCATACAATTTTTTAACAGATGATATATGATTTTGTGTCAAAACAGAATCCATGAATATCCAAGATCATAAAGTATGATTTTCATATAATATGATAAAGGTTGTCTCATAAAGGTGATGTTTCATAAGGGTGATGCCTCGTCTCGGTGAGCTTTGTAATCGTGATTACCTATGTTTTCTAAGTTGACGAAGTAAAACATTTTCTTACCTGTTACCAGTATTGAAATCTTTACAAGAATTTGTTACTCCTTAACTTTTAAGCTTCTTTTTAAAGATTGGAAATAAAGGAAAGTTTTTAACATTTTCACGAAGATTTTTCATAAGCATAATTGTTGAAGGGAACAAAACTGTTATAATATGACACAGTTTTACAAATTGTTAAAAAAACTTTTGCAATCATGATCTTAAATTGTATGATGAACAATGGGAAAAAGTTGAATTACTTCATGCAAATAATCTGGGGCTTGTAACATAAACGACACATAAGTTTAAGACAGTAGGACTTGAGTATATTCTTAGACTAAATTTCGAAGCTAGAAGAGTGCCTAGCTAGGACAATTTACCCAAAACCTACTCGGCTGATAGAGGTGACGTAAGTTTATCTTAAGTTTGGTTTACACAAATTTTGAAGTTTCATTGTTAATTACTAGTATTCCAATTCATCATTAAAGTACTGTGTGTTAATCATATAATTTCAACAAAAGTAATATCTTAACAATTACCAATACCATAGTTTTGGTTTAATTGATATGAATATTCAAAGTGGACGAAACGAGCTGTAATATTTTCCTTAAAGTATGCCAGTGGGCAGCTGGATAGGTTGTAAACTCGTAATGATCAGTTTACAAGAAGTACATGTACATGTAACTATATACGTATATGTAAACTCGCAAAACTTGAGAAATTAAAAAAAAAGACGTTTGAAGGGTAAAACACCTTCAGTGAATTTAAATACAACTGCCTCAATTCAATATATCGACTTAACGAAGAAATTATACTCATAGCATGTGAATTGTCTTATTGATGAGGTAAGATATAGAGCAAAAGATAAAAGAAAAAATGATCAAAAGAAATTATCTGTAATATTAAATCAAGTTCTAAAGGAATCGCGATATTACACCATAGGCGGTCTTCGAGAACGAATAATCTAAATGCTTCTTCAATATCTATTCTTAACCTATTGCTGTTTGCTTTACCGTTTTATAGAACCGAGTATTTTCTAAAGAATTGTTGACGATTTGTTTGAAATTATGCTTCTCGCATTGTTAAGTGGGTATCTTATGTACTTGCAGCGCTGTTCAAAGAATATATTTTCCATCAGAAAAATAACTACAAACGATCAAAACAAAATTCTAATTAAAAGCGGTATTCCCAAAATAGTAGGTTCAACAGATTGTACACATGTTTACAGTCAATCATTTGGAGGCGTCAGCTGGCCTAGATTCAAACTTCGTTATGACCCTACTTAAGTCAAATCTTAACATGCTTTTTGTTACCAAAAAAGAACAGGGTATTTCTCCATTAATGTCCGAACCTTGAATCGTAACATAAAGTTTAAGGGTACTTATCTAACACATTGCTCAAGTAGGACTTAAGTACATTCGTAACTAGACGAGTGCTTAGCGAAGACAACTTACCCAAAAATTAAGTGGCCGGTAGACGTGGCTTAAGCTTGTCTCAAGTATTGTTTACACACAATTAGGAGTTTGATTGTTGAATATCACAATTCAGCATTTGAAAACAGTTTATTCATCACATTATTCACAAAAATTGATATCTTAATATTTACCCATATAAAAGTATCGATTGATATGAATATTAAAAGTACTTGTGGTCGTGATGAGCAGAGGCTCGTAACATAAAGCATCTAAAATTATTTTTAAGTAGGGTAATAAGTAGGGCTTGGGTGGAATCTTAGAACATGTCCAAGTCCTACTAAAGTATGTCTTATATTCAACATAAAGCAAACTTAGTAATGTCTTAACTACAACATGCTTATCTCAAGAAGTAAAAACAAATTGTTCATTTCTTTTAACGAATTTGAATGCATTGGTAATAAGCTATTATCTTGTACGGTTAATACATTGTATATTGTTTATTTATAGATACACATGCTTGATATCTTTGATATTAGTGGGGGTAGAAGTAAATGGTCAGAGACAAAATTTAAGGTTGCATGAGTATATACTATATAGCTATTTATGAACCTTCAGTTTTTAAAAAGCTGAAAGCGATGGATCTCACGCAATCTATTCCGTCTAACTTCTATGTTTTGACGAGTATTCACTATTTTAGTCGTTCTCGAATACTGCCTTGTACGTTATATTGCGATGTCGTTAGAACTTGATAGAATGATCTTTATAGTGGATTTCTTTTTATCTCTTGTTCTACATCTTAGCTCATTAATAAGACGATTTACATACTCTGAGTATAATTTCTTCTTTAAGTCAATATATTAAAAAAGGAAATCGTCGTCTTTAAAATTACTAAAGGTTTGTCTGTTTTCAAATGTCTTCTTTTAAAAATATTTACTTCATGTAAACTGACCATTACGTATTTAGAACCTGTTCAGCACTTTAGTTAACTTGCATACTACATGTATATGGCAAATGGAAAACAGCTCATTAAGACAACTCTTAATATAACATATATAAATGTAACAAAAACATTGATGTTGGTAAATAACAAGATATACTTTTGTGTAAATTATGTGATTAATACACTGTATTCAAAGCTTAATAGAAATAATTAACAATGAAACTTCTTAATGTGTGTAAACAAAACTTACAACAAACTTAAGTTACCTCTACCGGCCGCCTCAGCTTTAGGTAAATCGTTGCAGCTAAGCACTTTTCTAGTTACGGACTTAAGTCTAAGAATGTATCTAAGTTCTACTTAAGCACTGTCTTCGACCCATGTACCCTCTATGTTACGAGCCCCAAGTATGAATGTGGCCCATGAAGTCCAAACTCCAAAGCTCAGTAATCATAATCATTTGGTCATAATTGGTAATGATTGAAAATTGACAAATCATTGCAACATCTTGGGTTAAAAGAAACTCATCCAATGCCTATTTGAACAAATGAAGGTTTTCTTAAGGAAAGAATTACAGTGAGCAAAGAAATAAATAAGAATGAAAATAGTATTACATAATAGATATGCAATATATATAAATGTATACATACCGTAGCGTCGGAAGCAAATTGAAATATCAAAAATCTTGACAAGATAAAAAATGATGGTACTGAGTATATTGTTTAACTTTTTCCTCGCGATTCGATTTGGCACATCGCTTTGCTTGGAACCATATATGATGGTACTCGCAATCGGAAATGGTTTACCAACATATACTTAGCAAAATTGTTATCACGCGTCGAACATGTTCACTGGAAATTAAACATAGAGACCTTAATATGCCAGCCATTTCACACCAGGCAATTGTTTTTTTTTGTACGCAAAGAATGTTCATATTATGAGGAAATCCCTATGACTCATAGTCTTACAAAGACCTGGCCTCAGGATCATAAAGGATTTTTAGACTTAAGTGCACTCTTTTATAAAATTAATATATTTCATAAAATTACCCTTAAATTTTGTAACTATCAACATAATATAGAGACACTTTTCAATGGCATTTCATTTTTTCGATGCTGTCAATCGCAAAACAATAAGACAGTGTATAAAATTTGACTTAAGTCTAAGACTGCTTCATGATCTTGGGGCCAGGTCCCCGAATCATGAACCAGTCTTGAACTTTAGCCAAATTTGTATAATGTCTTATTTTATAAAATATTGAAATGCATACAGCATTATTGTAAATAATGAGTTACCTGCACCAACAACTACTTCTTCCTCTATGCAAGATAACCCTATATTGTCAGTAGTGTCTCAACTTTTAGAAAACACAGGTGAGCCAGTAGGCACAAACAAAGGTTTATTCAATTCTGATAACCTTATCTCTGTAACAGAGGGTATTCCTCTTGGTGCGACAATACCACAAAAGATAAAGGCAAAAATTTGGTCAAATGAATTTTTTGATTTAAGAGTACTATTGTCGCACCAAGATGAAGAACCTCTTACGCTGTGCATTACTCCGGGGGTCATTAATGTGCAGCATAGTTTAAAATCAAAAACCCCCATGTTCATCAGTCAGTGGACTGATGCCTTTCTTATCTTTATTAACATTAGAATTCAGAAACACCCATCAGAAGCTCCCCATTTATTAAAATACATGAGCTTTATTAGAGAAATGCAAAGACTGCATGGTGATGTTGCTTAGAGAACGTATGACGAATCTTTCAGAAAGCTTAGGGAGTCTTTGGCAGTAGATTGGCAAAAACCTATTGAAGAATTAAGAGGTAAATGTATTGCCATGTCCAACAAACAAAATTTTGGACAGCCCTTTCGTGGTAAACAACCGGGCAAAGTCCGCTTCTGCTTTGCCTACAATCAGGGTGGAAAATGTAAACTCTTCCCATGCCCATACTCCCGTTCCTGCCAATTGTGCAATGGTAACCACCCAAAGCACAATTGCTCATCCTCTACCCAGCGAACACGGGAGGCTAGAAATTACAACTCCAGTAAAGTGGGACAAACTAAATAAAGAATTAGATGGGTATGATCAAGATCTAAGATCTTACTTAGTTAATGGGTTTTCATTTTTGGCCTCGTTTAATGGTAAATCTGTGTTTTTGTCTCAAAAATGGTTTTCATCAGATCATATCACACTCTATACAGATGCCTCAGGTTCTTTAGGCTTTGCAGCTATTTTTGGTTCAAACTGGTTTGTTTCACATTGGCGAGAAAATATGGAAAATTATCAAATTGCTATTAAAGAGCTCTTTCCAATTGTCTTGGCCATTGAGATTTGGGGTGAGGAGATGAAAAACAAAAAGGTTCTCTTCATGTCTGACAATTTAGCTGTTGTACAGGTTATCAATAAACAGACTTCCAAAGAAGTAACTCTTATGAAATTAGTACGCCGCCTAGTGTTAGCAACCCTGAAATGGAATATTCATTTTCGAGCAAAACATATACCTGGCAAATACAATATTGCAGCTGACAAATTGTCTCGTTTCCAGTTTCAGGCAGCCTTTCAATACATGCCTCAATTGGAACCCAACCCAACGTTAACACTCATTCCAGAACCCCTGTTGGAACTTTAACTTTGCAAGCTCAGCAGCTTTTAGGTGCGGCATTATGTGACAACACAAAAAATGCCTACAAAAGAACATGGAATCTCTTTATTCAACACTTTCCAAATATAACTTCAATTCCTCTTTCACCTGCAATATTATGTAATTTTATTGCTTGTCTGTTTTCTCTTGGCTATTCCCCAAATAGTATATCTTCTCGTGTTTCAGCCATAAGCTATGTACACAAAATTCTTAGCCTTCAAGATCCATCTGAAACATTCTTAGTTAGGAAAATCATACAGGGATGCCATCATTCTGCACCTAGTAAAGATTCCAGGTTACCGATTACAGGTCCCATTTTGTCAAACATGTTAAAATCGATGGATCTTTCTGTTAAAAATTTGTACACTAGGATTCTTCTGAAATCCATTTTTTTGTTAGCTTTCAATGCTTTCTTGCGTTTAGGTGAGATTGTGGTAAAATCCAAAACTGATCAGTGTAAAGTAATTCAAAGAAATGATGCTACTTTTGAAATGCTTCAAACAACACCTGTGGCTGTTGAAATTGTGTTAAAAAATTTCAAAACAAATAAAACACATGACATTTTTCAAATCCATCTTAAAGCATCAAATAATAAGGAAATGTGCCCCGTTCAAGCATTATATAATTACTTGCATACATTTGGCCACAAGTCAGGTCCATTGTTTCAATTTATGGGAAGTGAACCAGTAACTTATGCATTTGTAGTGAAAAATCTTACTAATATTATTGAATTTGTTGGTTTGAACCCTGCTTTATACAAAGGTCACAGCTTTAGGATAGGGGCAGCCACTCATGCAGCACATTTGGGTTATTCTGAAAACTGCATTCAAAAAATGGGAAGATGGAAATCTGATGCTATTCGCAGATACATACGTTTGTCAAGCTTTACATTTTAAATACATATAGCAAATGCTATGTACCGGTATGTATATTTTTTTGGAAGGTTTTCACAGTTCAGAAGTTAACTGCTGTGTTATATAATTGTATCTGATATGCATTGTTTGTGTTGTTAATTCAATGTATAGATTAGTTGTATGTCAAAATTCAATTCTCATCACAATTCCCTATCATTTGTCTTACATTGGACATTATTCAAAGTGTAATTCATGTATAACATTTATCTATACTATGTGCATGATGTGGTTACACATAACATAACACAGGTCAGAAGTAAACTGATGTGTTTATGTGCTGTATATTTTTTTTAACCATTGTTTCTGTTGTTTGATTTTGTCATTTTAGTAACATGTGCCTACTGGTTCATCTGAAAATGTTTGATTACATGTCTATCTGTATTTTTAAAACATGTTTGATAGTATAAAAACTTTTAACATGTATATTATACTGTCATATTAACACAGGGCAGAAGTCAACTGATGTGTTAATGCTTGCAAGGTTAAAAATAAGATGTCCATAGTGGTATGCAAATTTATAACTGGTTTGGTTATATAGATAATCTGTGCCTTCATGATATGTTAATATTTAAATCTCCATATAAGGCAGGGGTTAGTCATTGCCATATTTGTTGAATGTACTGCCATCTTTCATATTGTTGACTACCATGATCTGGCTAGTCCACCTTGTGTGGGGTCTTTTTGTGCAAACCTGCTGTTTGCTTTTGGTGGCTGTTTTTGTTCAACAATATGTTTTGTTGTATGTATATTTGGTACATGTTGATATTGTATACAACTTTGTTTAATATGGGGGAGGTCATTTGCTCACATTTTATAACTTACATTCAATGTCTGGTAATTGATATTATGACTGTTTGAAGACCTCCCTTTATTGCCTAATTTTTCTTATCAGCAAAAATAAATGGCAGTATATACACACAACCATGTTTTATGTTTTTCCATCAATCATAGCCAGATCAAAAATATTACATAAATGAAAATGTGTTTCTATTTTAGGCCTATATTTACATATTCCAAGCATAGTTTTAGGATAAATATTTATTTTTTAAATGCTTGATGAGCATTAGGCCCGAAAACTTAAATGGATTTTTTTCTGTGAAAGAAAAAAGTACTAGCTACATATATCCATCCCAAATAAAACATCCAGAGTTTCTAAAGCTTTGCATCATTTGTAACAGGCTTATAGGTATATAGCACAATAAGAGAAATTTCCTTAAAAATGATGTTGTGGATTTTGTACTAATTTGGAGTTCCTCAGAGAATTATTTTCAGAACGTAAAATGTTAGAAAGTTTAGTTTCTAGCATTTTGAAGATCACAATGAAAATCATGCACTTAAGTTCAAGGAATTACCAGCACTAGTTCATGAAGTTTAGGTTTATTTTCTAAAAAACACATATTTACTACTGCAAACACTAGTTCTGTCAAAATTCGTAGTCTTCAATGTGACAGGAAATTGAAATTTTGATACTTTGATAACCCTTGTTTCAAACAATTGCAATGTAACAGTATTTCCCGAAAGTATAGAAAGAAAATTTTATCAACAGGTTTGTCTTTTTATCATTTAGAAATAGCATTCAGAAGGGACGGCCAAGGTGCTATTTATAGTCACTTTGCTGAGATAACTATACATCACTGAGATGATGCCCACCTCAAAGGGCCCCACTTAGATAATGGAAAAAAGGATAAAAGCAATTCAAAAGATTTTGCTTTGACATTGACCTATGACATAGAAGTGTTTTAAGGATTCATATATATTTAAGTCAAGTTCATTACCTCTTACCAGCAGGCTTTTTATGGTTTAATATGAGCAAGATTAAGCTCATGGGAAATAATTCGCAGTAGAGCATCTTTGAAATATATGCTGGTAAGTTACTTTGACTTGAAACTATATGTGGTAATAATTTAAAATCGTTACCATTATAATATACTAAATTTAGTTTTCTATTTTGAAATAATTATGGCAACCAGTAATAAGAACTATAGCTTTAAAAACGCTTTTAACAGTGGATATACATGTATAGGTCATCACATCCATGCTGGGCATCTGGTAATAGCATGTTTCACTCGTTTTTAAAAATTCACCACAATGTGGAGATGCACCTAACTCTGTCTAGCTCTAGGTACATAGAATGCTCTGTATCTGTTTTTCTACGGTATCCTTTCCACTTGATAAGAAAACGATTAATTCTATTGACTGAATAACACCTATCCCAGAATCTATCAATTACTAAAAAGAGTACTTTTAGTTTTAGGTTTACGTCGTACTATTCTCTATAGGATCCATTAACCCTTTAGTTGATACCGTCCTCTACAAATATTTGCTACGTTCTTGATGTACAATGCTTTACCAATATTGATTTTAATTTAATTCTTAGAAGATGGGGGAATAAGATGGCACAAATGCCCATTCGGTTTAGTAGTGAAATACAATTTTGAATTTATTTTTTCCGAATTTCAGCTATTCAAATACATTATAATACAAGTTTGCATAAGCACAATTTCTAAGTAAACTATATTCAGTTTTTGATATGTTTTACAAAAGATAAGTAAAAAAAAATGCTAGGAATTTTTGCGGCATCGAACCCATAACTTAAAAACCCAAGGTACATAAGGTTAGCTTATGTTAAGTACTCTTTCTTTTTTTTTTTATCTTTTTATGTTAAGTACTCTAACCACTGAGCCATTTCAGACACAACAACGTAGTCTGTTAAATTATTATGTGTGACTTTGACCACGAATTAACGGACTTGTATTACTTTTTCAAAACGTTCAATTGTTGGGATACAAATTGATATATTTAATGTGTAGTGCGTCATCTCTCCACGTTTTTGCTGATTAAAATCGGTTTGTTTTCCTGTATACCTTATTTAGACTATGAGAAAAATATGGAGTACAGACCCACTCTATAAAAGAAAATACCTTGAAGTTCTAAAAACTGACAGTATTTGCAGGTTTTGATACGTATTCGCCTGTTTGAGTCAACATATTCCAAGTATTGAAAATGTTGATAGTTTGAAAATCAATGATATGTAAAATGTATATTGTTGTAAATGATTTTAAAAAAAAAAATATTAGATTTATTAATATTTTAATTTTTCAGTAGCTTGTCCGACCGTGTATGGGCATTTTACAGGCCTTATCCACCAGTCTTCAAATTTTATACCCTGAGTAAAGTTGATTTCTAATCAAGATTTTACCTAAGTGATTTTCATAACCTTAACAAACTTCAGAGAAAATAAGAATTAACCAAAAAACAGACAGTACTTTAGGAAATTGAACTTACAACCCTTTCCAAGAAAAAATTTGAACTAAGCCAGTTTTTTGTGTATAAATACTACATATGTAGATGCCAATGATACGTTTAATTATAAAATAAATATACAGCAAACTTTTGGTACCAGATAAAAATGCCAATGAGATATTTAGTGACCTCTGTAGGGTTAGAAAATCCATATAATTATGTTTATCTTCAGACTATTGTCTTAAAAAAATTATCACCTTGTTTGTTTTATTGTGTTTCACCCGACAGGTGAGATAATTGATATCTCAAAAGATTTTTTATAATACGATCTTTAGCTTCAGTTGGGATAGAGTACGAATGTGATTGTCCTGCTATTCGCGAACGTGGCCGTGTAAAGATTTAAGGTATGATTGCATATATATATATATATATATATATATATATATATATATATATATATATATATATATATATATATATATATATATATATATACTTAATAAATAAAACAGAATGCGACAGTCCAAATTAAATATATTGTTTCCTGTTAGCGCTTTCAGCCATGTCGGCTCTTCAGACAGTTATACAAAATTAAAAACGTTGTTTGTAACGTTGTCAATGACGTCGTGTTTTTAAAGTTCATTTCATAATGAACTTTGTTATATTCAGTTGTATATTCTCACTATATATAGAGGATATCTATATTGTGTGATTTTATATTTGCTTTATCCAACGAGTTGAAATGGTGTATATATTCGCGAGGCTTGCCGAGCGAATATAACCATTTCAACGAGTTGGATAAAGCAAATATAAAATCACACAATCATAGATGTTCTATTTATCTCATACAATTTGATTTATATTATGAAGCTTTTGAGACAGTCCCTTATGTGACCCGAATTGTTTTTTTTTTTTTCAAAGATTAAAAACGATGATGCAACGTTGTGTTATGCGGCTATTGTGACCTTGCGCAATACAATTTAGTACGTCATTCCTGAGATAAATCTAACCGTTTAAATGTAAAGTTTCACTGAAATAAACCTTAAAATAATTTTTTAGCTCTAAATAATTTTTCTTAGAGCTTATTCACTTGATTAAATGGAAATTCCGAAGAGAAGACTTGAATAATCAAGTTTGTTGACATAACGTTACACGAAGTTGCGAATGCACGTTAGTTTGAATTGACTCGAACGAGGAACAGTTGTTGATGTTCTATAAAACAGACACTAGCCTTATGATTCGAAATTAAAGTGAATAAAGATGCTTACTGGTGGTGGAATAAACTTCTTATGAAACATTATTTCGGTAAGTTCTTGTATATAAACACAACCAGAGCGCTCTGTTTTCGTCGCGTCGTCAGGATGAACTCCTTGATAGTTAACGTAGTTTGCAGTTTTATAAAAATCACAAAGCAAATTGAAAGTTGGAAGGGGGCTAAACTCATCAAAAATCTGTGGTTACGGTTGTGTATAACTTTCAAAATTGTGGTTACGGTTATGTATAAGCCCCCCCCCCCCCCCCCGCCTAATTCACAATACCCCCCCCCCCCCATTTCCGACGCCTATGCGACGCAGTTATGTGTTTTCCTTCATATTTGTAATTTAAATCTTTGACAAAATCCCTTTTATATCAATTTTTGTAGTAAATATAGTTATGTTGAAAGTACTAGATCTTTGTAAAAACATATAGGTCACTGAAGCGTTGAAGCGAGGGGCTGTGTCAAAAATAGTTCGGACCGGAAGTATTTGATATAGCATCACCCGTTTGATATAGCAAAGGTTTATCACACGGGTAATATACACCACACGTATGAGATAAAACTCTTTATTACATACTTAGTAATAAATACAGGTTTTTTGCACATGTGATACAGATGACATCACAAAATCCGTATCGGCCTCCGGGGCTGATACAGGTTATCAGCGAGGTTATCAGCCCTCCAGGGCTGATACGGATCCGTATCACACCCCTTGCGGAACTCCTCTGCCTTTTTTCGCTTCGGCATTTTTGCATGTTTACATACAAAAAATAAAACATTTTCAGTCACAGTCGAAATTTTAAAGTGCAGTTGAAAATTTATTACTAAGTATGTAATAAATATAATAATAGACACCCTTTTCCATATCACAGCTTGTATCAGCCCTCGACCAATATCAACCCTCCGGCCTTCGGCCCTCGGGCTGATATTGGAGTCTCGTGCTGATACAAGCTGTGATATGGAAAAGGGTATGTATTATTCTCTCTATATAGACAAATAGTCAATAACTGTAATATTAGCTCGTCCGAAAAATATTGACCGGTCAATATTTTTTTGATATTGACCGGCTAGGAATAATATCTAGAGATCATTCCCTCTATTTCAAATAATCGCCTCTGATTTGTTGATTCGTAAACGATGACGTAAATAACTCTTCGCGACTCCAAAACAAGGTGACGTCATAATAGACAGTCAGTCAAGGCAAGTAAACAACGGACGCGCAATGCGACGGTTTGCTATCATAACGCGTACGGATATAAGGATTTGCGAATAACTGTGAAGTAAAATCAGGTAGAACATCTGTATTTTAATTCTTACGGTCGGCGGAATACCACCAGTGACCGTTTGATGCTGAGAATATTTTGGAAATGAACTTTGCACAAAATTGAATTCGTGATTTCTTTGTTGAGCTGAGAAAATTACGGCGATCTGTTTTCAATTACTTTCTTAAATTTTGGTTTGTTTCTTCATATAACAAAACAAATGTTGACTGTGTTTTCAGGCAACATTGATTATATTAGCCCCCTTGGGACGAAAATATTGCCCTCCGCTTCGCGTCGGGCAATATTTCGTCCCTCGGGGGCTAATATAATCAATGTTGCCCTCAACCCCAGTCAATATTTGTATATTAAAAACACAACGTCATTGACAACGTTACAAACAACGTTTTTAATTTTGTATAACTGTCTGAAGAGCCGACATGGCTGAAAGCGCTAACAGAAAACAATTTATTTAATTTGGACTGTCGCATTCTGTTTTATTTATTTAAGTATTTTTTGCTGTACCAAGGCTTTATTTATATATATATATATATATATATATATATATATATATATATATATATATATATATATATATATATATATATATATATATAAAATTTAATCCTGGTTGTAACGCGGTATTTGATTGGATAGAAAAATTTAGTTAAATTTGTATAACCTGGTTTGCACGTCACAAGACACGTCACAATGCACCAACGTACTAATTCACTTGACGTTACGTTTGAATTTTGAACACATTTATATCATTTTTAAAAGTAAAACGGACTCAATTTGTACAGCAAATTCCAGAAAATTAAATTATAAGGAATGAACTCAATATCTACCCAAGTTATACTCGTATAACCTGGGTTGGAGCAATTTACGCTTTTTTATAATCCGCTTCGCGGATTATAAAGCGTAAATTGCCCCAACCCAGGTTATACGAGTATAACTTGGGTAGACATTGAGTTCATTTCTTA
Source organism: Magallana gigas (assembly GCF_963853765.1). Classification (NCBI taxonomy): domain Eukaryota; kingdom Metazoa; phylum Mollusca; class Bivalvia; order Ostreida; family Ostreidae; genus Magallana; species Magallana gigas. The sequence goes on from NC_088859.1 coordinate 33,361,221, forward strand.
TAAATATATATATATATATATATATATATATATATATATATATATATATATATATATATATATATATATATATATATATATATATATATATATATATATATATAAACACAATAAAATCCACAGTGGTCGGCGAGTTATTGATAAAAATTAAATAAGAAAAAACGTTCAATATAGCTTAAGCGCTTAAGCTATATTGAACGTTTTTCGTGTTTTCTTATTTAATATATATATATATATATACATATACACACACACACACACACAGCGAGACTGTCCATGATTGTTTCAGACCGTGGAGCAACGCTAAACATCTCAACATAATGTGGACATTTGTTTTGGCACGGAACAAAATGTTGCAATGTGGTTGGATAGTTAACGTCACGTGATTGCCATCTGTATATCTATAGTCGGCAAGTAGTAAATAATAAACGGCAGTGGACTGCCGCCGTCTTTTGTTCCTTATCGACATTTTTTTTAATTTATTGATGTACAAAAAAATGGGGTCATCGACAATACAAAACACTTACTGGAAATACATTGCAATTTAAATTTGTTTTTCCACTCGGGGTTGTTAGAATACATGATCATAAAAAAATATGTATAAGATATGACGAAAGGTGTCGGGCTTTGTTACGATACATTACGATGTTGCTTGGTGTTCTCGATGAAAACTAGGATTCATTGATTTAAGAAAATATTGACTATCAACAAGACTTCGAGATCTTTTGATGTGACATTTTAAGATCGCCATTGTTTGTCTAAGATAAGCAATAATACCAAAATATTTTCAAGTGTACTATGAATCAAGATACTCATATATCCATTCTTTTTTTTATTTCTTGGAAGTTTCATAAGAGAAGGTAGTATATACACCCTTCCTAATTAATGTGGAATTTTTGGAAGGAGTGGGTGTAGGTGTACAAAACAAACTGTTTTTTCTTTTTAATCATAGGATTTACAAATACGAAACAATAAGACAAGTACGTCTATCATTTCAGCATATCTTGACTGTGTTTGCATTCTTTGTCTCAAATAATTACGTATATATATTAATTTATAATTTTTAAAAGGAACCCACGATGGCAAAGATGAATATTGCATATGACAGAGGGCAAAACGTTAGATCTGATAGAATTTTACAGAAACTAAAAAACATTAGAATTTGATAGAATTTGCGTGTACCATAATCCTGAATAGTTGTTTGCAAAAAATTGCAAGAGCACTTATGAGTACATAGTTGAACATTCATAGATACGGGAAATCAGAACAGTAGAAGTTCATATCTAAGTGCATGGAAGACATTTAAGTGAATATATAAATAAACCTAAAGTTTCTTTTCTTATAGATGATGGAAACAACAGAAAGAGTGACGTCAGATGGATATTTTAACAACGGTAACGAGCCATCGATTTATGAGAACCAGTCCCATCTTAAGTGGTTTGTACATGAATTGATCTACAAGCATTAAGTTGGTAAACATCGTCTGATTTTAACAATATGTCCATTTCAAGGAAAGTCTTTGGCCAGCATGAGTTAGAAGGACGTTCCCACATTATTACATAAGTGAATTTCTCGGCTCTTCTTTCTGGGAAATATCGAAAGGAAGTGCTGCTTTTAAAATTGTCTAATACCAGCACGTTGAAAAACATGCGACACAGAACATTCAATTTTTTGTTGTTGAAAACTTAATCAGAGTTTAAAAAGCTTAAAGAGATCGTCTGCTCTCTCTCTCTCATTATCTGTTTTTGCGCAAATATACTTTTTTTTCTCTATTACTTCTATATTTAATCAATGTTTTCCTTTCAAACAATGTGTTTATTTTGATTCCCAATGTAAACATTATGGATGTCTTGGAGTATCCTTGATAGAGATTTTCTTCAATACAGAATTGAAAACGAAGGAATCCCTAACCAAATGTAATCATAATGATTGCGATTTTCAAATATTTACACATTTATTTAAATTGTCTAATGGATCAACTGTTATTTAAGTTACCGTCTATCAAAAATATTTATGATATATAAGTTTTATATTAACATCATTAGGACTTTTGTTGTTGTTGTTGACTTTTATAAAACTAGCATAGATTATCAGTTTTATGAAAGTTTAAAAGGCCAGGCCCCAGGATCATGAAGTCAAACATGTACACTGTCTTAATGTCTCTTGATTGAAAACTTTGACAGAAATGAAATGATATGAAAAGAGTACATGTATTGATATATTAACGTTGTCAATTAAAAATATTAATCCTCATTTCTGATAAACAATTATTTTATGACTACCTGATTTTATGACTACCTATTAAATTGAAATTTTAACTTAAATCTGAAATTGCTCCATGATCCTGAGGATTGGTATGAAATTTACTAGCCGGGATTATCCCTTACCTGGTCACTACATGACTTTGTAACAATTATAACAATTTTATCTTACCGACTGCTTCGGTGAAAATAACATAAAGACAATAAAACAAGGAAAATCTAGCGTTTCATTACAAAGTTACAAGTTTCAATTTTGGTGCTCAAGGGGAGATATATTTCGTACAAATTGTGTATGAAACATGCACGGTCTCCACGTGACTGCTGTTAACCAATCACTTCCTTACAATTTGGCAGGAGGTAAGATATATATTGATATCAAATCCACCTTTATTTAAGTAATGCCATTTATTAGTTTTATACGATATTAAATGACTTGGGGAAGTTTGCGCTTTAAAAACCGCTTCACTGTTTTATATGGTATAAAACTAATAAATATTGACTTTATTGCTTAAAATTCAATGTTTTACTATAAATTGTAAATTTAAAAAAGTCATCATTTGACCTTAAAAATGTCAAATTGTGCAAAATTCAAACGTAACGTTAGGCGGACTAGTACGTATATAACGATAGTCTTACTAAGACGTAGGCAACATTTTTTATACGATATAATATAATTTTTAACCAATCAGAAACCGCGTTACAACCAAAATAAATTATGATATAACTAAAGAATCGCAAATGAACAAATTAAAATCACCGGAAATTCCTTTAATCGATCAAATTAACTAAGGAAACACCTATAATGATCCGCCTCTCTGCGTTTTGAAAATTCTTATCAATAATCTGTTACTTTGATTGTAGTTTGTGAAGTTGTGATAAGCTCGCATTGTCATGGCAGACGATAAAGTTAGAGTCAATGCTCAATCAACATGTTTTCATGGAAACAGTTTGTTTCTCTCGTCTGCAATATTCATCTTGGTCATCGTCAATTCTTTCATTTTCCTGGCATTCACCATTCACCAACTCCGCCAGATCGGTGACGTAGAACGCATGCTTCTAGAAAAACGTCTGCGTTTAGAAAATATAAGGGCATCATGCTGGAATAACAACTATTCGAAGAAGGTGTGTCGATATTTTTTTCTTGAATGAGGATGAATTGCAAAAGTTCATGCACGATAAACATGGTTTGGTGATAAGAATTAACCAATGAAAGAATTTTCGGACATGTACAGTTGTATGTAATAGAATGATAACACAATATCAGCAAAGACAGGGTAAAATACTGTGTTGTTCCTCACGTTGACAATCTTTAATTGATACTTGTAATAGTGTATCCAGCAATTAAAGATGCGTTATAATACATATCACAAAAGTGTGACGTCATTTTCGCCTACAATATTTTATTACATTTTTAATTGTAATACCGAAGAACCCTAATAGGGTAGATAAAAGATTATTTAGCTTTAATCTAAATTATTAACCTTCTTTTCATATCAAATAAATAATACCCTCCCCAACCCACCCCACCCTAGAAAAAGGAAATATGTCCAAATAAAATCTACTTTTTACAACTTACAGGCTTCGAAAGGTTTTACATAATGAAGATATCATTGTACATGTAAATTTAAGACTTTTCTGATAGACTGAGTATATATTTTCTGTAAAGCTACAAAATATGTTTTTATTAAATTAAAAGGAAAAGCTCCTTCAAGTCATCGACCAATTACCAAAAATTGATCGCAAGTATGATAAATTAAGAGAAAACATGAGGAGACGCCAGACGAGTTCAATATCGTCCCTGTTCCAAGACCTAGTTCACGCACAGGTAATTCTTGATTTGTTTTATTAGTTTACACAATTATATTTAATTAATAATGGTGAATCAATACAATTCTTTGTAAAATGAAATAAATATTCATTAATTTTAAGTTTTGAAAGTGCGTCTGAAAGTAATAAATTCAGCATGGTTTAAATGTGTCTTAAAAGTATTAACTTAATATTTGTGAATCAGTTTGATTTAACCTGTGAATAAATGGCTGTGGTACAGAATGTTGTTTTTGTCAATACACAATGTACTAAATACATTCTTACATTCATAGGAGCAGCTCCTGATGCAGCGCTGCACTCCGGATACAGTAATCTGCATTAAAGGTATAAATCTATCTGTCATAATATATATATCTGTCATAATATATCTATTTGTCATTATAGTATATCAACCTGTCAAAGTATACCAACATGCACCTGCCATGGTGAATCTATTTGTCATAGTATACCTACATGTTATAGTATACTTACCTATCATAGTAAATCTACCTGTCAAAGTACACCTATTTATCATGAAAAATCTACCTGTTATAGTTTATCAACCTGTCATAGCATATCTGCCTGTCGCAGTATATCTGCCTGTCATAGAATGTCTATCTGTCACATTATATCTACCCGTCATAGTAATTTACCTGTTATATTAAATCTTCCTAATATAGTTAACCTATATGTCATTGTGATTCTACCCGTCATAGTAAACCTATATGTCATGGTAAATCTACCTGTTACAGTTAATCAACCTGTCATAGCATATCTACCTTTAACAGTATATCTACCTGTCATGATAGCATATCTACCCGTCAAAGTATATCTACAAGTCATAGTATATACTAGTATTCTTGTTATATTAGATCTACCCGTCATAGTATATCTACCTGTCATAGTAAATCTATCTAATATAGCAAACCTATATGCCAAGGTAAATCTACCCGTTATAGTAAACCTATATGTCATGGCAATCTACTTGTTACAGTATATCAACCTGTCATAGCATATTTAGCTGTCAGAGTATACCTACCTGTCATCGTATATCTACCAATCATAATTTATCCACCTGTCATAGTATATCTAACCGTCATAGTAAACCTCTATGTCATGGTAAATCTACCTGTTACAGTATATCAACCTGTCATAGCATATCTATATGTCATAGTATATCAATCTGTCATAATATATCTACATGTCATAATATATCTACCTGTCATAGTATATTTACTTTTACAGTAAACTTACCGGTATGTCCATATGTCAAAGAACATATTCTTGTCAAAGTATGTCTGACTGTCGTAATATTTCTATTTGTCATGGTATATCTACTTGTCATAACATATTTATGTCATGTAATTCTATCTGTCAAAGTATATCTACTTGTCACAGTATATCTACCTTATAAAGTTTATCTATCTGTCACAATATATCTACCTGTTATAGTATATCTACCTGTCATAGTATATTAATCTGTCATAGTATATCAACTCGTCATAGCATATCTACCTGTCACAGTTTACCTAACTGTCATAGTATACCTTCCTGTTTTAATATATCTACCTGTCACAGTATATCTACCCGTCAAAGTATATATTCTTGTCATAGTATATCTATCTGTCACAATATATCTATCCATCACAGTATATCTACCCGTCATAGTATATCTTCCTGTCATAGCTTATCTACCTGTCACTGTATATATACCTGACATAGTATATTTACCTGTCATTTTCTATCTACCTGTCATAGTATATCTACTACCTGTCACAGTTTATCTAAGTTTATCTACCCATCAAAGTATATATCATAATAGAACTACTAGTATATTTGAAAATATATATATACATGTACCTGTAAGAATACACTTACCAGACAAAGTGTCATCTGTCATGATATATTTATCTGTCATAATATATCAATCTGTCATAATATATCTACCTGTAATGGTATACCTACAAGTCCTAGTACATTTACCTGTTATAGTTTATTCTAGTATACCCGTCAAAGTATATCTATCTGTCACAGTATATCTACCTGTCATGGTATATCTGCATATCCTATTACATTTACCTGTTGAAGTATTTACCTGTCTTAATATATTTATATTTCAAAGTATATCTTCCTGTCAAAGAATACTTACCTGTCATAATATATCTACCTGTTGTAATATATAAACCTGTCATGGGATATCTACATGGCCTGGTACATTTACCTGTTGTAGTATATCTACTTGTCTTAATAAATCTATATTTCATAGTATATCTTCCTGTCATAGAATATCAACTTGTCATAGTAAATCTACGTGTCATGGTAAATCTTTCTGTCATGTGTATATCTATCTGTTATAGTATATCTATCTGTCATTATATTTTTGTCTGTCAGAGTATATATACCTGTCATGGTAAATTTATTTGTTACAGTATATTTACCTGTCATAATATATCAATGTTTCATATCATATCTACCTGTCAATATATACATACCAGTATTAGTATACACGCATCTATCTGTCATAGTATATCTACCAGACATAGTTTTCTGTAATAGAAAAAATCTACCTATCGTAGTAAAAAAAATCACTAGCACTGGTTATCTACTAGAAAAAAATGGCATTTATATTAACTATTACAAAATCTTGTATAATCAATGCATACATGTATTAACTTGACGTCCAACTGTATGACAATGATTGCTTCAGGCCAGGGTGACTTTTACCCAGAACGCAAAAATAAAATATTTTTGATACATGCGCATTAAATTCATACTTTATTTGTTGGTCAGCAGAAACAAAACACAAAAAAGTGGATCATTAAACTTAATTAATTATTTAAAGTTTTTAAGGATCCGATGCATGTAATTGTTGAAATATTACAAATCTATATAATTGTTTGATATAGGTCAAAAAGGAGATTTGGGCTTTCCTGGAGTAAAAGGTAAACAAGTTTATCATACTCTAATATTTATATTCATTTATTACAAGTTAAAATTAATTGCAATTCCTCGGCAATTTTTCCAATCAAGTCCATATTTAAACATGACTGTATTCTAATGAAAATGTTCGATGACAGGAAACATGGGTCCAGATGGAAGTAAAGGATTGCCAGGAATTAAAGGACTTAATGGACAAGATGGTTCACCTGGTGAAAAAGGGCAAAAAGGAATCCCTGGGGACAAGGGATTACAGGGACCACAAAACGGGAATGGGGCAAAGGGCGACATGGGGGTCGTTGGTGATAAAGGGGTGCCCGGTTTGATGGGCATCAAAGGGGACCGTGGTCAGACAGGTGTGAAAGGAACCTCAGGGGTAAAAGGTCAGTCTGGATCTAAAGGGTTGCCAGGTGTCGTTGGACCCAAAGGGGACAAAGGGGATTCCGGCCCTGTGGGTAATTGATAGTAATGGATACTATAACTTTATCGAGGAAAGTAATTTACTTTTTTGCATATTTATTCCTTGCAGATATATCTTGACTAAGTCAATTGAAAATAATTTTTGCCCTATTAGATAAAAAAAACTGCTTGAATACAACAGACGTCTTAGCGTAAAAATTAAATGCATGAATATTATCATATTATATGTAACTATATGCGATACTAAAATATTACAGGTAGATGTTTAATAAAACCACGTATGATTTAATCCTCTGAATCCCATGTAGATGTATATAACAATAAAGTCAATTTTAATATTTATCAAGGTGAACAGGGTGCCAAAGGAGAAAGGGGTGCAGTTGGAGCAAAGGGGAGCATAGGGAATGGGACAAGCTGTGATTGTATGGGTAAGCAAACTGCTTTGGTGATGCAAGATTTTTTGTGCTGACAATCGTTTTGATATGAGATAATAATCACTGGTTTGTTTATCTTAATTATTTATTTAAATTTAGATAAACCCAAATTTAAAGAAAGCCATCAAACGGAATCGGTACACTTTGGTAGCAATGTAACGTTAGACTGTTCAACAACGTCACTTCCGGAACCAACAGTTACATGGATTAAAACTGATAGCGACGGATGTTTTGCAAATTTTTCTAAAACTTCGGGAGAAAAAATTGAACTAAAAAATATTCAACCGGTCGACGTGGGTACCTATCAATGTACAGCGGAAAACGCTGTTGGAACTTCAGTTAAAACCATTACCATTACATCAACAGGTTATTTTTCATACTTGATATATCTTTTAGCCAACTTTTATTAACAGCTACACTTCATGTTCTGTTTATCATTAATACAAATATTAATAGTCATCCGACCATTGTATGCTTTCCCTACAAACACTTTTGTGTCACCTAAGAGCGGCCGAAATTACGATTTTTGGTTAGCATATAATTGTGTCATTTAAGTATATAATTCTACGATTATATAAAATTCGTACTTATTCGAACAGTTTTGTGCCTACTTAAAATAAGAATAACAATTGGTTTAACATGAACATATCAAAAATAAGTTTTTCAGTAGTACCGGTATGTCTTAATTAAATAATACTAGTAATACAGATAAGCTACTCAACGAAATAAATTTTTAAAAAATTTCACAGGATGAAGCTCTGCCATTCAGTCAACTGAATGTTAACTGAAAGGTCTGGAAAGGTGACTGAATGGCAGAACTATGCCATTCAGTCACTTTTCAGTAGACTTTCAGTCACATTTCAATTTACTGAATGGCACAGTTTCATTCTGTGAAGCACCATGATCTTTCAAAACGTATGGTTGGTGATTAACATAAAGTAATGTCAAAAGTTGGTTCTGTGAATTGCTTTAAATTCGCATTCATGTTTTATGTTATTTTAATAAAATTCAGTTATCAGAATAACTATAACATTTTATAAAGCATTTATTTTTAGCTTATTTAGTTCTTTTTTACTTATTTTGACATCATGCTTAATTCCGCAAGTACTGCGACACAGAACAACTTGTTTTTGTCTTATCTTATTCCATTTTTTTTTTCGTTTTTTCATCTGCAAATATACTAAATATATGATTTTAGTATTTACTTTAAAAATTGTTTACATTTTAAATCTAGAATTTAACTATTAGCTATATTGGGATGAATTGAGTGAATTTAAACATTTTTTTTTCAATAATACATTGCTTTTTCCTGTCAGATTTTTAAAGATTCTGCAAGTAAAATTATATATTGCTATTTCATGAAATCAAAATTAATCATTTAGTGACCTATGATAAGCTGAGAGAGAAAAACATCTTTAATAAAGAAAAAATCTTTTTTCCTGGCTAAAGTTGCTAGTGTTATTTTTGCTTCCCCAAGACTTACATGTATCCTGTTTCTGTATTTTGTCGTAGACAACCCTGACGTCATTTCTTGTGACTTTGAATCTGGTTTCTGTGGCTGGTCTCAAAGTAAAGCAGACGATGCAGATTTTTCTAGAAATACCGGACTACTACGGACGCCGACGGCGGACCATACACCGGGGCAAGGTTTGTTTATATATATCACCTGAAAAAATGATATCCCGGAGTACATTTGTTTCTTACAATCAAACACGAAGGGGGGTTATTTTACATGCCAGATACATTTTACTATACTATAGTATGTGACCCCAGTGGAATATAATTGAGAAATTATGAAAAAATAGGCTACTACTCACGTCAATAGCGGACCATTCACCTGGGAAAGTTTGTTTATATAGACTATTATCGAGATTTTATTGAACTTAACACAATCCATTAAAACAGATAGACCATCAACTATATTATACTTTTAAGCTCTTAAATATTGTGATTAACTTCTTAGTATTTTTTTACGAGCACTACGTCTAATTATATATCAAACTCTTAAACCAGCAATCGGGGATATTGCTACTTGACGTCGCGATACTACGTGTCCCCATATCTAGTTGACAATAGATTTCAAACTAGACCAGAGTAAATTGAGTCATGTAACTGAAAGAATGCTTTAATGAATTCCTTGTTTTGTATCAATATACTTACGTACACATGTTGGATATAAAAAGAGTAAATCTGAAAATAAAGTGTTTAACGTTACCATATGCATTACCTAATTGATGTTTATGACGGTTTGATTGAAAAATGCAATTAGAATCATGTTGTGTTTGGAAATTTAAGACATACTTTTTTTTAAAAATACAAAAGGAGGAGGAGGTAACTATGCGAACATCGACAGTAGCGCAATGACAACGGGGCAGAAGGGTAAACTGGAGTCCTTTTTCATCCCAGCGCAAGAGAAACACTGCTTAACCTTCTGGTATTATGTAGATAGCGCATCTGGAGCAATTTTAAAAGTGAAAACAAAAGTACGTGCTTTAATCTTTTTATCAAGATATATTTTCCAAGTTTCGAAAGGAAATACGAATAATGAATATTTTTTTTTCGATTATTCCCATTTTGGTTTGTGCAAACAAAACAATGTTTTTTTCTCTAGGTTTTTCTTTGCTATTTGTATGTAAAAGAGTAGAAAAATTATTGTTTTCTCTGAAGGCCTGTAGTCTAGACGAAGCTACACTTCTAAAGTTGACAAGTTCGGGAACAGGTTGGAAACAAGCCAGAGTTGACATTCCTGTAGACACCCACGGACGACAAATTATATTCGAGGCTGAAAGAGGAAATTCGGCTTCTGATGTGGCCATTGATGACGTCAGCTTCTCCAATAAGGAATGCCCACCTGGTAATGCTTTTTATCATTTTCGTATAATATTAATCTGAGGTAAGATACAAATATTTAGATGAAAAGAAATTAATTAAAATAGCATACAATGTATTGATTGATAGTGACAAATGTAATATGAAAATGTCTATAAAAATGGTAGAAACAAAAAAAAATGAAAATTAAAACGCTGAACGATTTTTTTTATCTAACAGCGGACAAGAAACCAGAAATAATAAACAAGAACCAGACAATTGTGGTACAGAAAGGAGACAGAGCAGTGTTACCCTGCAATGTCACTGGCTTCCCAGGTCCCAGCTTTACGTGGGATAAAGCCAGTGCCTGTTCTACATATCAAAGAAATGGACAGCCTCTAGTTATAACGAATGCATCCATGTCCAGTGCTGGGACCTACAAATGTATTGCAAAAAACAGAGCTGGAACGGATTGGGGCGAAATCAAATTGATTGTCAATGGTACGGAGGGTATTTGGTTTCTTTGCTGATTATTTTGGTTTTTTCTGTATTTAAAGCGAAGTGATTTCTGTTTATTTATTTTTTCAGAAACTGAAATTTGCACATTTAAGAGCACAGAACAATGTAATTGGAAAAATATTCAGACTGGAGACAACTTAGATTGGGTAAAGCAGACCGGAAGTACTCCATCTTCCCAAACAGGACCTTCCGCTGACCACACAAACCCTAACAGTATAGTTCCAATACATTTACCGTTTGTAATCTCCATACATGAAATGATCGGAGTTTGTGTACAATGTAGTTTTACTTGCGTGTTATTGTTGTGCATGGTTTTTTTGCACATTGTGTTTACTAAAATACAATAATAGCAATTTATAATCTAAATTCTGCAGAGGATGACAATTTAAGCATTTAAAAATTGTCATTGATCAAGTTTTTCATAATCGAGTTTGAGAACGAAAATTGAAGAATTTGAAAATTGTCATTGATCAAGATTTTTATAATGGAGTTTGACTTTGATGACAGATGGCGGGTACTACATGTATATGGAGGCTTCCAGTCCAGCTGCCACCAGCAACACAGCAGTCCTACAGTATAAGACCCTGCCAGCAGGGCAGCCGTTCTGTGTTCACTTTTGGTACCATATGTATGGAAATAGTATGGGATCGTTACGAATATTAGCAAAGGTGATTTTAGAATTTTTTGGGGTACTGTTAAATGATAAAAGGGGCATGGTCACGATTTTGGTAAAAAATAATTTTTCCGATTTTAATGTTTACAATGCTTTAGAAAGGCATTTCTGATAGGCAACAAAAATGTGAGAGTCATTTGGTGAGTTATTAGCTAGTTGCAGGGCTTACAATACTTTGCTATGTAAACAAAGCTTTTCTTTACATTTTGAATGTTGAAGTGAAAATTCCAGTTTAAAATCTAACATGAATATATTAATCGTTAGGGACTGTTTATTTATGCTTAAAATGAATAAGACGATAGACAAATCAGCCTGAAAAAGATTTTTTACCGGTATATTGAACCTATGTAAACAAAAACACGTCATGAACCTTGTTTACATAACAAAGAATTGTGAGCCCTGTATCATACTTAAAACTCTGGGTCTGACTCTCAATTTTTGATTTATCGTTAGAAATGCATTCCAAAAGCATTATAAATTATAAAAACAGAAAATAAAATTTGACCAAAATCGTGACCATGCCCCATCCAATAAGTATTTACTCTTTTAAATGGTCACATTTTAAAAATGCAATTTGGCGTAATGTACTATAGTATTCATTTATGGCATTAATACATCGTGCATAAATATAAATGAACATGCCACTGGTATCAATTTCTGATTAAACAATTATTGAATAGAGTGCCCGTTAAATGTCTGACAACAGTTTGTTTTCCATTAACGATTTATCCTTCAAGTTGACGTTTTATAGGGTTTGTTATATTTTAATTCATTGATAACGCCTAACTTCAATACTTTAAAACATTTTATTGCAATATTTAAGGATAAATGGTTATGGAAATGTATTATAATATGTTTTTGTCATAGTCGCTAGAAATTACACACTTTTAAGTATTTAGTTTATTTTTTTGGTTTTTGTTTGTTTGCAATATGCATTTTTACAATTAAAATGGGGGAACTTATCCAACTAATAAAGGTATGATCCTTCCAGTTCAACTCATCCACCCCATTCTTTTGCATCAGTACAAAAACAATAAGAAAGTTGGGTTTTTATATACAGATAAGAAGACATGATAATGACGATGATGGTGATTATGATGATAATGATGATGGTCTCCTTTTACAACTGATCCCACATGTATACGTTCAAATACCAGTTTCTGAATTGTTAATATTTAGGACTGTAAGACAAACTCCAGTGTGGAGATATGGAAAGTGTCTGGCGACCAGGGCGACAAGTGGAACGAGGCGTGTGTTCTGCTAGAACAAGGTGGCCATGATTACATTCCCCAGATCGAGGCTATGCGTGGTCAGAGTTACCACTCGGACATTGGAATTGATGATATTGAATTTAGGACAGGACAATGTGATTGTCATACTAGAATACGTAAGTACTTAACTAGACAGTCAATGTTTTCATTGGTGTCCATATACAATATATACCAATCTAGATTAATTATTTTTCATTTTTTTTCCAATTTGAAAATTGTTCAATATTAGTTAGATTGAGAGTTTGTTATTGTCATTTATCATTGGTGATAAAATTGGTAATTATTCAGATTGGTTGGAAACTTCATCTGAAAACCACGTTTGTATCGCATCGACAATTTATTTAGAAACAACATAAACTACTAACCAATTAAAGTTATCTTTTGAGCGCTAGTATTTGATCTATTTTTAACTCTAAGGACAAAAATTAAAATCGATATCGTTTAATTGTATATTTATCTATTTATTTGTTTATCACATTTTGTATCAATATATTTTGCGTTAGTTGGTGTCGATTTTGGAAATAATTAGACCCATAATTTTGTTGTCTTTTAGCTGTTAATTTAACCTGTAACTTTGATGGGGATATATGCGACGGTCAAGGTTTCAGGGCCCAGTCATCTACAACTTACCAGCTCCGATGGAGTAGGGCTAAAGGGGTGACACCTTCCATAGGCACTGGTCCAGATAGGGATCATACCAGTGGCAAGTTCTTTGAAGTTAAACTTTTTAAAAACATTTTATATTGATCCTATCTTCACATTAAGAAGAATTCCCGATTGTTCGAAAAACTGCCGCCATATTCAAGCAAAATATTCATCTACAGTTTCTCCGACAATTAGTACAGCCAAATTCACTGATCCCATATTAGTGGTATTTTTTCTATAATTAATTATCATTGCGTGTTTTGGAACTTGAACATGATTATATCTAAAATCATGCATCTAATAGATTAATAGTCTTAATACGTTTATGTTAATTTTGATTGAATATTCTTTATAGCATTTATAAGAAATAAAAAAGGCATGGATACTACGAACTTTCAAAATTGTATTCTATTGATTAGCTATCCTGACACTATACAAGCTTCTGGGTTAAAGATAATGTGGACATAATGAAGCAAATTAATAAAACATTATCATTCGTCCATCGGTTCTTCACATTTGAAACAACAGTCCCATCATTACATTAAAAAACTGTTAAAAATGTGTCGGTATATCATATCCGGAGTTAAATCTAGCAACGTTAAAGCTGACATGAATTCATAAATATGCATTATTTCCCTTTTATCTCTGACTACCGCCATATTAGTTGTCGATTTCTATTGTTCTGCTCATCGCTACACACCCACTATATAAGGCCGAGATCACTGTTCATGCTTCACCGCATTCAGGAATTTCATACACCCGAACACGTTACCTTGGACGAAGAGACTTGTAAAAACGCGTTTTGAACAAAAATAATATGACAAACACTGCACTGGCAAGATATATCCAATAAACGACGAAACAAGACAGGCTGAAATACAGGCGCAGATACTTCGAAAATTCCTCGATAATTGTAGACCGTTCTCCTGTGTATTACATCGCACATGCGCAAACCACACGCTGTGGCAGATCGAGCAATGTCAATTATCGCATGGATTTTAGAAACGGGGCGTTTTTGTAGGAACGGATGCTGACGTTTTTACTTTTTTGGATTTACTATCATTTAGCTACTGTGTTGGATGTAGTGTCGCCGGGGTTTTCAAGAATATGCAGGCGTTATGCACTCTGTATGAACGACACACGTGTTCGATTTGCATGCGAAGTAAGGCGGCACTGTCTGTACAAAATAATACGGATACCTTGGACATCTATTCAAAGAATAAATAAATATTGCATTTCATTGACTGTTGTTTTCTTTATTCTTTATTACTACATTTTGCTACAATGTGTACTTCATGCATTTAGAAGTCCGTGCAACGTGAATGCCTCGGTCGGAAAGCAGCCGACCGTAACTTTCTCAACCGGTATATATACCCCAGTGGCAGTAGAGGAGCGATCGAATCTAATATGGCGACCAAATGCTTTTATGAATTCATGTCAGCTTTAACCATTTAATGCTTGAAATATTTCTTAGATACTAGTACTAGAAATTATGTTAATGATCTTAAATCTAAATCCACACTTATGCACTACTGTATGCAATTGTATTAGGCCGAGTTTACGATTTCTCAAGGTGCCGGGTCTTACATATTTGTTGAAACATCCGGTGGCAGTCCCGGACTCAAGGGCTCTTTCATATCCCCTCAGTTACCTTCCAATCAGGAGGCGTGCCTGCATTTCTGGTACAACATGAACGGGGCCGAAATGGGGGACTTGGATGTTATTGTTCAGGTACATTTCAAATGGAGTTTCTCTTCTCGTTATTATGTTAAATGAAAAAGTAAGTAAACAATTCATAAACAGGAGAAAAAAAATAGGGATGAGAAATCATTGATTAACTTAAATTATTTCGTTTTACGTACACAATACATATATTATCATTTTTATTACATGTTTGATATTGAGTGAGTGCCCTTAACCTAAATCGTTTTGTTTTATTGAAATATTCTAAAGAACCTTTCTAATTTGATTTAGCCAACAACTGGCAACGGCACTACCATTCTACACGAATCCGGGAATAAGGGGACACGTTGGTTTGAGGCAAAAATGACCATTCCTTCGCAAACTCAGCCCTACAAAATTGACTTCCAGGTGACCAGAGGGTCTGGCTTTAAGGGGGACGCCGCGCTTGATGATATTTCCATTAAAGATGGACCCTGTGTATAGCGTAGAACTAAACCGAACAATTGATGATTGTTACACGATAAATTACTTCGATGCCTATCATTTGTTCTTGTGTTGTTATTAAGGCATTTGTTTTACTACTATCATTATGGATAAAGTATAAAGAACATTACTGTACTGATTTTTAATGCAACTGTGCAATGATTAAAATCATAGTTTATTTCCGCAAAATGTTTTAAAACAATCTTCCCAGGTGTCAGCCAATGATGGAAGAAATGGTTCCTCCCAAACTGTTTGAAAAAAACAATCAGCAGGGGAAAATGGAATAAATGTTTTATTTTGTCTTGATAAAACTACAAATCTATATTGTATAGCCAAATACATTTTATCAATGACTTTTATTTTTAGTATTTAATCATAAAATTGCTTAAGATTATACAAAATTAAGTAATAAGGAATCATTCCTTGAATATTTTGAGGTGATCAAATACGGTCGAGGGTGAATAGATCCCTTTGTTGGATTTGGTCAACCCCGATCGTATCTGATTATCTCATAGTACTCAAAGAATGATTTTTAATTCAATAAAATTGATAAAAGATATATCATTCTTACATAAAATAAAAATGTCTAATGATTTCAAAAATCTCTGAAATGCCAACCTTTTCTGACACACAAAGTGTTCCAGCCTTGAGCACTGCACATCTGCCCAATGGCCCATGTTTGAGGGTTTTTCTGCAATGAGGACACAATTTTCATTGGATCCTACGTCTGGTTCCCCTAGCCCCCAATCAGATGACTCTACAGGCTCCCGTGATGAAATGTAAACCCAAGAGTGTTGTTGAGGAAACTCTTGAACTCCGATGTAGAAATAACCATTTCCTAAATGAATTTACAATGCCATAGAAGTCACTTATTGAATAAATAATTTATTCAGTGTAGGTAATTGTTCGGATTTTGAACTTATATTTTGTTTTGTAATAAATATCTACGAACCAATGCTGTTTATATGGTTTCCTAGGAAAGCATTATTCTCCACTGAAATGGGCTCTGCGAGTGCACTTTCCAGGGACTTGCAAATAGCCTACATCAAGCATTTTTTCACGTACGTGTAAAAGATTAACTAAAGAATGTTAATGCTTATATAACAACCTATTGCAATAAAACATACCTCTGCTGTAGTGAAATTGGCCACAGTCTCGCTGAAAAAATAACAGTTTCCATTGTGTTCTATCCAACCCAGGGGACAAGGTCCTTTTGTGGAAGAATCAAGCATAAAAAGAGATGAACATTACTAAAAAGAATTTACGGTACAAGATATTTTTTTATATTTATAAATGAATGATTGGTTAATTGAAACTTTATAGCTCATGGATTTTGCCCCCCCCCCCCTCCAAAAAAAAAATTAAAAAGAGAGATATTTCCAATAACTAGAAAGTTTAGCATGTGATACTAGTATATCGAAATAAGCGTAAGAGATTGGACGGAAGAAATGATTATGGTGGGGGTACCCACCTTTCTGACAGATGAAGTGTTCTTGTCTCCGACAGTCCACATCTGCCCAGTGTCCGCGATTCTCCGGCTTCTCGGCGATGACCACACAGTTTTCGGTGGTTACATTGTTGGGCTCTGACGTCCCCCAGTCGCTGACCAGGACCTGTGTTTGACTTAAAGCAAAATGACGATTTGGAATGTCTCCAAGATAGGTTTTGTGTTTACAACTGTTTCAAGGGATATTTTTAATCAGATAGGAATCGCAGTAATGATGCGTAGTTTAGGGTTATTGGATATTAATAAAAACAAGATTGTAGCACTAGTTGCCCAATTTTTAAAATAATATTGTAAAATGTGTGTATACTCGTAAGAATAAACCCAGCTGCCCTCCTTTACACGATCATCAACTCCAATGTAGAAATATCCATTATCTGTAGTAATAAAAGGAAGATTGCCAGTGCTTGTAACTATTGGGACATTACTACTAACGTTGTCATTACAAAACAGAGCGAAACCTGTCATCAGTAATCACAATGGGTAATTGCGTACATCCTTACTGATTTTATTTACTTGTTGGCCAAGAAAGGCGATTTCCTGTCTTGTCATTGGTTCTGCAAGCTTTGCTCCAAATCCCAAACAGGCACTCTGAATAAATTTGAAAGAATAATTTCAACTTGTTCAAGATGAGTAATAAATGTTGCTTTTTATACTTTTATTACATTCCTTTTTTGATTTGTTAAATTGGACCTCATTTGAACAAGAGCCAAAACGAAATTAGCGGTTACGTCGCTTTGCATGATACAATATAAGCACTGTGGTAGGTATTCAGTCGACATAAACAAACTTACCAAAGCTAACTCCGATGTCGATGCGATATTACTGAAATAGTAGCACTTGTTTCCGTATTGGATCCATGACACCGGGCATGAATCTATAATCAATGAAAACTTAACATTTTCAATTTTGAAAACCTCCTTAATTCTGCCATTCTATGAGTTTCAGAGCTACGTATTGACCTAGCTGCAGGTCTGTAGCTCCCGGTCTGAAAAAAAAAATTCGGAATAATTTTTTCAATGGGCGGCACTGTAGCTCTCAGGTCGCCCATCCGAATTTTTTCAGACCGGGAGCTACAGACCTGCAGCTAGAATTGACCATGTTTGTCACGCTATTAACCGTGTTTACATTTTCACAGATGTTTTATTTCAACAGATTTGCAAACTGAGCCTGTATTTTATAATTTGTTCAAAACTTTAGACTATTTTTTTTCCACGTTGTTCGTATATAACTCACCTAAACTTTCAACGGCGCCGACAATACCAACAAGAAGGATTACACATTTGACACAGTAGTCCATTTTCATTGAATCATTTCTTATCTCGTTGATACTAAAATGTTGGGTGAAATGCCAGCTTAACCTGTGTACGCAAACTACACAGATTTTGGTAGAATCATAAACATTCGACACATCATGTTGTGCCACAGTTTGTGGGACTAAGGGGTGGGGGTCTGGTTGGGGGGGGGGGGGGGGGGAGGTTGCCACTCCTATACTAAAGTGACTTTTAAAAAATGACGTCAAAAGTTTCTTCGATTGTTTGTCCTGCTGCTGGTCTTTTATCCTACTGGTCCTTATGAAGGAAGTTCATTGCAAAAAACGTATACAAATACATAATGTACATGCACTTGCCTCATACTGATCAAATTCAGCTGATTTTATTATTACAGTGTGCATGAAACTTTCCAACAGCGATTCCACGTCACACATGAACAGGATTTGAATTCTATCTTTAAGCGACTTTTCATTCCTTGGTGTGCTTTTACGAAAAAAATATTGATTTAGCATGAATGACAACATTTTGCATATAAATACGTTATTTATCAATTCATATGAGAAATATAAATTGAGCCAAAAAAATTTAAAAGATTCGTATCAAACAAACGCTGAAGGTATCAGAAGGAACACTAGAGGAATACTTTCGTATTTTGCAACTTTGTAGTTTGTACTATTTTGGATTGTCTAAAACATGTATGCTTTAGACAACCCAAAATATAGCTCGATCCTAGTTTATAGAATCAAATTGAAAGAAAAAAAACATCCACTGTTGATCACAGCACGTTTAATTCAGAAATAAATATGAACATTTGAGCAAATACAGGGTTTATTATATAATAAGATATAATGAGTGAGCATTGGAAAATAGATGCGCATATGTACCGCGAAGAATTAATCTATGTACATTCTATTTACATCTGTACAATTCAAATAAAATATCAAAACCACTTGACAATATATCACAGACATTAATTACTCTCGAAAAAAATTCACTCCAGTGCTGAAAGCCATAAAAATCCTCAAATAAATGCAAATAACACCGTGAATTTGATTTTTGTGTTTTCACAGATACCAAAACTCATTTGAGGATTTTCCTATAAAATTAATCCTATTGGAATATTATGATATAGCGAGAAATAGGTATACAGCATGAAACTAAAATATGATACACAGACATTTCGACCCATTCAGCAATATCCACAAAGAAATAAAATTAGCATTCTATAAAAAGAAAACAAGCAAATAAAAAAAGTAATATTCTTCAATTCATTACAAAGTTTTTTCATTATTCGAAGATTGAAATTAGACTTCTACGAAGAATCAAAACAAAGGGACATCAGCTAGTCAGAAAATCAGATAACTTAAGGTAATACTGTTCAATTTCCATTGCAAACTCCTCCGACGCAACGTTTAGAAAAAAAAAGAATATGAACATTTGATAACAAAGAGAAACGTAACAAAACAACAATGCCAACGGTACAGACGGTCTTAGGCATTGGCAATGTTTTTGTCCAATTCTTGAAACAAATCTTTAACCATGTTAATATTTTCGAAAGACTTTAAAGTTCTACAGCCAAGTAACACTCTATCCTCAAAATGTGTTCATGTTTTCTTGTTTGGTGTTCACTTGTGTTAGTAGTTCACGCTTTCCTTCTGCAGATTTCGTAAATCTAAGAGTAGCATCCGTTTTCTTCTGACCCTCTGCGCCGGCGCAAGGTTTTACTCCATTTCCGGCTCTACCAGCCTGGGTAGAGGGTCGACTTGGCTGTTTTCTAAATGCGTCGGAGACGGGTGGCTTAACTTGGTATCCTTAAAAACACAAAGATATAAATGATTATTAATAAAAAAAACTGATTAATTTTAATATTTACGAGGTAAAATCAAAGTTCTTTATCTTAAAAAATCACATTTGTTATGAAGGATGTTTTTCATTTGCTTGTCCTGTGGTAATACATAAATTCCTACAATCTTCAAAAATGTTTTGATGAATAACCTATTTGATTACACACACTTTGGATGAAATCGTGTTAACTTATTTAATATATTATTGTGGGAAATCAAAAGGACATCAATATATAAGGGTTTCAATTGAAAATTTTCCATTTTCAAACTTATGAATTTATTATGTGAGGATGACGTGTTTTTAAATGGAGACATTCATGTGCATAAAACATCTTGACGTATTTAAATGTAATGTTGGGTTATAGAACTTAGTACATGAGCGTCCATTCAACGCATGCGCAAATCGCCACAATTGAGTGCAGTGCTTAATATGCAACTACAATTACTGTACTTCTTGAAAACAATTTACGTCTAGTACATGTTTTAATAATTTAACATTATATAATGTTTTTTTTTAAATTAACTTACACAATCTATTTTACTATCTCTATAATATATTTCATGGCCAGAAAACACTAAACGCCCGAAGAGATAGTCCATCTTTAAATTTTACGGCTATTGTAATTTAATTTTTTTTCAATTTAGATAGCAATATTAAGGTGAAATTGCAAAAGTGAGAAGTCATTGTGAGATTTGTGGTATGGTATATCAACTCAGACTACCTCAACATCAAAGCCCAGAGGATCTGGATAGAGATCTGCAAGACGTATACACAGCTAAAACTTACAGTAAATACATTGTCTTTTTTTTCAATAAAATATGACTAAATGTGTTTCGTTTAAAAACTATTTTTGAAAATTATAGAGTTACTTCGTCACAATTAAATAAAATTTGTATCAGGAAGAAGTTTTTTTTATTGACAGTTATTAATACTACGTAAAAATGTCATAAATTATCAAATTTGCGCAGCAATAATTCTATTGGTCAAAAAATCGCATTTTCGCAAATCAGCAATGAACAAGAGGAAATAAATGATTGGGTTGATGAAAATGATGATGCTAAATTATTTCATTTTTTTCAATGGTAATGAGTACTTACCGTCATCCACCTTCTTGGGTGGGGGAGTGGGTACTTTTTGTTCTGCTTGCTTCATCTCTGTTACATTTGGTTCCCCTGGGACCCCTGGGTCACTCAACACTAGCCTACAAAGACAGTGACACTCAGGAGTTAGCTCTACTTCAAAGGTCAATCACTAGATGAAATAGGTAGATTAATATGCGTGTGAATATGTACAATTAAAAATGAAATTTAGAATGATTTACGACAAACTTTCCAAAAAAAATGGCACGGGTGCAATTTAATTTTTTGTAAGGTTTTCAGTTGCAGAAACATTGTTCTAAAACCTGTTTGTAAAGGAAGGATTTAGAAAGCTAGTATATAATAATACGATGAAACAAAGATTTATAGAGAGAACGTACATGTATCAATTGCAAGTCAGATAAGTTTTAAATATTATATTGAGAAAGTATAATGTCATAACATTGTAAATAAAATTGCTGGTTGTATAAGCCTAAGAATTTTCAGTGAATACGGGTCCGATATTTTTTGTGTAAAGTAATTGAGTGAAACTGAGGAGTAACATGCATAATTTATAAATATGCAATTTAAAAACAAAACAAATGCAAAGTGTGTATTAAATAATTTCATCAATGTTCTAAAAGAACCGTCAAAGTACAATTTTAAAAATATACAATTGGAATCGTTACAGGCCGACTTTATTGAATGTCAAATCCAAGAAAAGTGTTTATCAACTTGAAGAGATATTGTGGAAAGAACATAACTTTTCACAGCACACGGGACAAACACATTGCTGACGTGTAGTTAAAAAAAAACAATCTAATCCCATTGTTTCTTTCTATTTCTAATTTTGCAAACCACTACAAATCAAACAACAGAAGGGTGCTTAACAAGAAACAAACCACACACTAAAGCCTACACTTGGATACAGACCCTTGCATAGTGCTGAACATTTTCATGTCTGCGCTCTCTGGATCAAGAGCGGCTAGTGGGTCTTTGAACGTAAGTCTGGAAAATTATATCTCTTACTCTGAAGTGTGCAAGCTAACACGCTCAAACGCTAATAAACTCAACTAATTTCCAGAAACCATATATACAATATCAAAATCTTAATTTCTGCTATAAAGTTTATCGTGACGGGTAGTTGTTTTTCTCATCTACTCTAAATGTCACAGATTATCTTTTTTTTTTAAAATTTACATGCATTAATTTAAAGGAATTAACGATATAAATAAGCAGATCTTCAATATATTTCACTTCAAAATCTAGAAACGAGGAAGCTATAATTCCAGAAATGCATTTCTCTTTATAGCTATCAAATGTGCTCTTTGACCTATGTTACTGTACACAACTACAGTCTATAGCATCAACCATTGCCACCTTTGCCGGACCACGCATTCCCATTACCTGTCTGCCTTCTCTCCCCCTCCCACGATCTGACCCGTCTCGTTGATGGGAGGGAGCTTGGTGACTTGTCCTTCCTCCACGTACTCGGGCCTAACCTCCCTCTGGTAGTAGTCACTCTGGGAGCCCACTGCTGACCTGATTAAATCCATTACCACCGTCTTCTCTGTAGCACAAATGCGTATCAAATTATCATTAATCAAATTTGTTGTAAAAAAAAATTTACGACCAATCAATGATTTTTTTAATTAGTCTAAGTATATTGACAGTGGATAACTGTTTCGGTTCATTAGTTCCAAATTTTCCTATTGAGCATTTTTAGGTTAAATAAACTACCTAGATGTAAATACTATCCATATACTATAGAAAAATTGTTTTATCTAGTACTTATAAGACATGATACGTCGATGAGTCCATTACCTCTCTCTCCAGCTGAGCATAGCCAGGCTTGGACGGCATTAATGTCCTCTGTCTGTAGAATCTGACACAACATCTGCAATACCTAATGGACAAAACAGAATTCCCGTCAATGATAGCAAAACTATCCGACAACAGCATCAAATGTTACATAAGTTTACATTCTACTCAACAAAATCTGAGTGAGTAACTAACCATAGTCTCCATGTCTGGTTCTGGTGCTATATGTTGCAGAGTTCCGAAGTATCTGTCCCGACCCTGTCTAGAGCCAGTCTTACCACGTGACATGGCCCGGGAAGGTGGGGGTATGATTCGTCCGGTTGTCTCCGAATACTGAGTTTTAGGTCTTTCTGGAACACCTGGGGCTTGGGGTTTCTGTGGCGCCAGCTCGTCAGTACCAAAGCCTATGGCTTTTGTCAACTGCTGGAGTTCGTCCCTCCATTGCTCCGTAACTGGAACTAAACATGATATAAAAAGTCCATTATTGTGTAAACTGGGAGACATTTTTTAAAAAAAATGACAGAGGTTTTGATATTTTAAAAAATAGAAGTTGTTTTGATATGTTTCAAATTCTTGAAATGAAATTTATTTAATATTACTCATGATTCCTAGTAATAAACTTAAACCTTTCCATTTAAATATATAATTATAGGTTAAAATAAGTACATGTTTACAGAAAATACTGAATTAAATAAAACGTCTTTATATACATTCCTCGACAACACAACTTAAATGTTGTTTACTGTCTTAATTAATATGACGATATTTGTGAGCCTTCATTGACAATTTCAAATTCAAAACATTTTTAAAGAAAATATTTTTTTTTTCAGTTTGCACGAATGAAAACTGTTCCAGCAATTTATATGCTTTATTTTGAAATCTTAATAGTTTCTCCTCTAAGAAATGTTATTGAATCACTCCATACTACCATGCGATTAGAAGCAATTCGAGCTATTCAAATGATTTCATATAATTTCTACATTCTAGAAATTGAGCACTTCAGCCTCCAGCATAATGATTGGTACAAGTATAAAATCAAGAATACTTTATGTGGGGAAAAAATGCACCGTTTTGTGTTCACAAACAATAAGAACAACAGAATTTGAAAATTATTGTTTAACAATTTATTTAACAAACAACATTTTAAGGCGACATTATAAAAATTTCATTGACAGATAATCAATATCGTTATTGGAAAGCGCTGCATGCCACGTGAATTGTGAAATGGGGTAGAAAATAGAAAGCAGATTAATAACTATATAGTGAACAAGAAAAAAATCTCAGTCAACATTCACCACGATAACCACTCGAACACACGCCTGCGACCTTGAGTGCTCTCTACAAGCAGAAGTGTCACAAATACCGACCTCAAAAGCCCACAATTTTATCACAAATGCATATCATGATGCCATGAGGAATTCAAATCCTCGGCCAAGCTCTCGCCCTCGTAATAATCTTCGCGCGGTAACTCCGTCCGAAGACGAAGCTCAGTGCGCGGGCGCAGAGGGGCAAGAGAGCGAGGACCGGAGGACGCGATGGCACTGTTTTGGTAAAAGCCAGAGCCTGAACAACCTGTTAGATAAAAGCAAACAAATCCCAGAATTAATGGTGATGGTCGAGATCGAAGATGCGGTTTAATAGTAAAGGATTCAAAAAGAAATTCGTGACGATTCTACGATAGGACCAAAAAGGACTCGAAAGGCATTCAAAGTACTAAAGTATGTAAGTGTAGGAGTTGGAAAGGAAATGTAAGCAGAGGGAGAGATAGCGAGTCGAACTAAAAGAATACAGTGAAGCATGCAAAGGTTTCGAGGACCAGAAGCCAGTTGTGTTAAAAATAAACTTGGTTTTATTGAACTTACAAGCGTTCGGGTATACGGATTAATGGTGAATGTAAACTTTGGGCGTTTAGATTATTTAACATGAGATTATAACTTCGTTCAATAGTGTTTACTTATAGTAGTTTGTTCGTGAGGCTGGCCACTTATTTTTGCCCTTTATTGCATGCTTTAATTTCTATGTAAATCCAGGTGTTGGCAATTTTCACCTTAGTTAACGAGACATAATATGTACTTTTATTCGTACGGTATGTATGAGGATTTAATTATTATCGGGACCATTTACCGGTATAGTCAGTGTTGCAATAGGCGTTATTCAGTGGTAAAGCAAGAAGGAAATTTAATTGGAAAATGCTTTTCATATATGTGTTTATTCGAGCAATAGAAAAGTTTAATTAATGGGCAAGGGTAAGAAAAAATCATGCTTATTTTGTGGCACTAAACAATACATTTGAAGTCACATTCACCCGGCTTTATAACATGCAAACCTAACAATAGACAACATCATGGACTTGCCCAGTGATTGTACAGTCCAGTGCAACCAAAGTCAAAAAAAAAAAGCCACAACAGTTTTTTGATTCAAAACATCAATAAAAATCCGGAACCGGAAGTGGTTACTTACCCATGCCCACCCGTGGAACCGCCTTTTCCCGGAACGGATAGCTGTTGAGTCCGGTAAAGTACTGTAGGCCGGTGACGGTGTTGATCGGGTGGAGCCGGGAGTTGACGTTGATAGCGTTGACTGGGACCTGGCCCTTCCATTTGTTCATTTGCTTGTTGTTGAAGGCGTTGGGCGGGAACTGGAGGGAGTATTTGGGGCTGGCGAAGTAGCCGTCATCGTTGACTGCGCAGATTGGTACATCTAGAAGTCCTGTAACAGACGACAAAGGCGTCAGCGATGGACAGTACAAGCATGCGTAGCATAGATAATAAAAAATTCATTCACATGTATGTAAACCTAATTATTGGCTATAATTATTTAGTCTAGGAAGATTCTTCTTCTATGTGCACGGTTTTATTGTTGCCTTAGCAACTTCGAATGAATATGAACTGTCATTAGTGATTTGTACGTAACTCTATACTTTAACTTTGAAAATATGTGCATTTTATGAATCTATTTTTCTGATATGGATTGGGGTTTGTTTTGGGTTTTTTGATCGTTTGTTTGTTTAAAAGTAAAAAGTATAAATGGTGTTTATGTAATAAATTTGACTTGGCTAAAAACCCTTGCTTTCTATCAAATTACCAAGTAATATACTTAGTAAATTCGTTCAACAAACTGGGTTTTACTCTTAAGCTGATTGAAGACATTTACATCAGAGGGCCATTATATATCTATGCTGCTCAACTTTTGGAATTATATGAATATTGCAGAGAATATAATCAAAGATTTGAGTGATTCATTATTTTTTTGAACTTGTCTCAACCAAGCCTGAGAAGATAACTAGCAAGATAATACACAACTCCTTCGTACACCTTGACGGGTCACAATGCAGATTTGAACAATGGAAGGTATTGGTAATTTGAATCTCTCAGATAATGATCTAGATAAAATGTAATATCAGTGACAATTTGAACAGCCCCGTACACTATAAGTCAGGGGAACAGGTTTGCTTGAAGAATTAAATTCTGATTTAAATGTCTTTCATCTGTTAAATAGGGCGCCCCATGAGACGTTTTGATATTTCTTTTCATTTCTGTATAATCCGCGACCAGATTAAAATTAATTGAATCCTTCGTTTGTGAAAATCGTTGATCGTATTAATATTTTTTGAACCAGTGTGTTTTGACAACGAAGGAATTCATAGGTCAATTTTTTTAAGTGTAACATGATTTTCATAAAATTTCAACAAAAATATCTAAAATGAAATATCTTAACAACAAAACGTTAATTAATATTACTAGAACTTAGATGCATTTGTGTTTTCGTACAAAATCAAGCAGCAGAAAATCTTCATAGTGTTAAACGTTTTTCTGCATTATCAGTGTGAGTTACAATTAATTGAAGATATGTTGCTGACGAAAAATAATGTAATTTCATTACACTCCACTATTTGGCTCTGTGCAATTTATCATACAATACATGTTTAATACATATACTTTATCTCATTTGACAGATTGGTTAGTACCGTCAAATAACATGCAAGGGTGCAAAAGTCGCTCTTTAAAGATGTGACGGAGGACCTTATAAATACAGTTCAATGAGGATCAGCCATCTGTGTTAACAATAGCAAAAGTGTGTGCATTATGTTGACCCGTTACCTTGCCAGATATATGGTAAATACTTTAATTCCACTATTGAATATGGTCCTTACAATACCTGGCGCAATTATTTGTTTGTAGATTTTCATATTCGTTCCCCAGATGTAATACTTTAATAATGTTTACGTATGAAAGCATGGAGCAGCCCTGCCCCGGTTCAAATAAAAAACAGGTTGCTTGAAGAGATTTGATAATTTTTTTCACCTACTTCGAAATTTTTTTTTTACCTTTAATGTGACGAACGCGGCTGGGGTGGGGGTTGTGTCGTGTAAAGAATGAGTTCTGGCTGAGTTGACCGAATCTGTATCCCCCGGTAGAGCCTTGGGTAGAGGGCCTCTTACGGAAGGTGTCCAAAGACGCCATATACCCCTCATCCACAGGCCCCGGGCGGGCGAAGAGGTCGCCATTGGCTGGCCGAAACACTTCAGACTGACTCATACTGCAGAAAGAAAACAAAAATATAAGAATTATCAATGGTTATAAAATTAATTTCATCTTATTTTCAAATTCAAAGTTTGGGACACGGTGTTTAATTCCCTTAATTTGAGATTCAATTTT
Source organism: Magallana gigas (assembly GCF_963853765.1). Lineage (NCBI taxonomy): Eukaryota > Metazoa > Mollusca > Bivalvia > Ostreida > Ostreidae > Magallana > Magallana gigas. The sequence continues at coordinate 33,389,339 of NC_088859.1, forward strand.
TTTTTCGATTTTCTTGTTCACTGGAGCACGGTATACTAATATGAACGTTTAAAAATGATCTATGATATGTTCGATTCATTTATCTCAGTTATTTTTTTTTGGGGGGGGGGGGCAAATACTTTAATTACTGTTTCCCTTTCAGCTATTTGGGTTAAACTTTCGTGTAAACAGGACAGTATTTTCGATCCTTTGATACTTTCCCCATTGTCCATTTCACAAATATTTATCATTTAAGTCAAATGGTTTAATTTCAGATCATTTTATGACAACGAACAAACACGCAAACGAGTTTATGTTTGGATAGTTTCTCTTAATGACAATACATAAAGTTTTTATACCCTGTGAATTGTGGAGCCCTTTGGATGTTGTTAATTTAAATTGAAGTCTTTGATCATGCAATATACATCTCAGCTAAGAAAACAGAATTTTTACATCGAAATAGCGAGAGTAGCAAAACAAATTTGTGTCATAAATGATTACATAGATATAGGACTAAGTACGCAACTAAAGAAAGTTAGCTTACATCTAGTTTCTATTAAGTGTTTTATGAAAAAAAGTTAGCTACGAAAAATCGATTACAGGGTACACTGGCGTCGGAAGCAAATTGAAAGTGGGGGGGGGGGGGGGGGGCTAGACTAATCCTCAGAGAAAAAGTGGGAGGCCGGACCCTCAATCATGCTATGTTTCTAATGGTTAGGTCTAACTTTGCAATAAAAGTGGGGGGGGGGGGCTAAGCCCCCCCCCCCAAGCCCTCCCCCCCCCCCCGGTTCCGACGCCTTTGGGGTAGATCGGTGATATTGTAGTCTTCGTTCTCTATGCGGAAACTTGGCAGGAACGTGTAGTGGTCATATCCCCCCCCCCCACCCGCCCTCCACTCAATAGAGACAATTCTACGGCTTCCGCAATTAAGAGTAGTCATTTCCAATACTTCTTCTATCAATCAACCGAATCAAATAACAGACACTGTTGTAATATACATGTAAACTACAGAAGCAGATATTTGAGAAAGCTACTGTTAAGCGCTATATATACAGATACATGCATAGATATATGTTCTGAAAATGGTTACAAGAAACAGGTATACGTAAATATCTATACAAAACTGGAAGACGACTAGAGAGTACATCACTATGGCAACTACGTCTGACTTACTCAAACATTTTCCCTTGTCCGTGCACCATAGCCATTATTCCTGTGTAGAAACGAAATTAACAGTAACAACCAAAAACATAAACCGGTATATCACGTGACCCTAAGCTTGGGACAATTTTGAACGATCCTTTGACAAGTAGAAGAGTTTTCTTTCTCTTTTGGGAGAAATAAATTTAAATACCCTTTCTGCGACATATGCACTTGGGTGCGATTCTTAATGACACACAGGGCTGTACTTAAGCATGGCAGATATTTCTTGGGTACATCAATGGACGATTTGAAGTGTTCTTTGAATCACAATTGTAGAACTGTCAGTGATTTATTACGCTTTGCAGCTCTAAATGTTCATTGAAGAAAAGGCTATCACACTCACAATTTATACATCATGACACTTCAGAAAAAAGGATCTATATTTTTATTATTACAGTTTATGACAGTTTCGTTCATAGGTAACTGTTGCAGTGTACAAATAAAGAAACTATATTCCAACTTTAGTTTGTAAACCTTCACATTTTGACACTTTATCAAGAGCAAAATCTGTCAAATTTCTATTTAAACAACCACTGCCAACATTATCTACTACAAACCTACGTATTAAAGGTATTTTAGGCTTTGCGCCTTTGAAAGAGATCTTGGTGATAAATGTAAAACTAAATTCATATCCGTCCAACACTACGGCGATTTCTCCTCGCTTTATTGATAAGTCCCCCGATTGTGCTTAGAGTTAGACTGTTTAAAATTTCCAATATTTGTTTTCCTCTGAATTCAAATACACAATTCCGCTAATCAATTCACTATTTGTACAACATTTCTTTTTAACAATAAATTTTTTAAATGGAAGCGTGCCTAGCGACCGACTGTGTCCCTCGTAGCAATTAGAAAGTAGCTGTTTGCAATCGCTAATCACTGTAAAGAGTCTGCTCAAATAAGAGTGACACAATCACAAATAATGGACACACGAACCATTCACTGGGTGCTTATATGTTGTGTCAGATAAATTACGAATAAAACAATGGTCCGGATATAGCAAGATTTTTGTGTTCTTTTAACAGTCATATATCAAAATGACAAAACTCGAATCCCGTAACCAACTAATAAGATATATATGCACGTCTAAGATATCAAAACAAATAAAATGATTGACAATTTCAATGCTGAAAATGAATACTTATTTTTTTTTTAAAATAAATATACACCAAAGCTAAATACTTACTTAATAATATTTTAATCCAAGTGATAATTAAAATGCACTGCAGAGACGCTGCGAACTAATTTTTATCCATTTGAGTTTGATCGAGTTTTCGCATTAAACGTTAAAATACACTGGTTGGTTATACCTCAGACTTACGAAGTTTCTCAACCATGGACCGTTAATCCATTCAATCCGAGCTGCCTTACAGATCACCGTTCGGGGCAGTTTTATATGTTACGACTTAATTTGACTCGATGGTCGTAAATTATGACCAGTAACGGCTAAGCGTGACCTTTTTTCTCTTTCGTTAATTCGTTTTGGCAATGCTGTTTAAAAACAGCAAATTGTAGATTTCGCCTGAAAGCAAGAATATCTCGCATACTTAAGGTGCGTTGTCAGAGAACATTCTGGGTATTAAACGCATGTACCAGGCAATATACCGAAAATTAAATCGATCATCAACAAGGCCAAAGGACATACATATATCATGTCGAATCCAAGTGCAAAAATTGACAAAAACACGAAACATTTTTGACGCAAATGATGGAATCATGGCAATTCAAACACGCTAACCTCAAAGCACAACTAAATACTTTAACGCCTTTAGATTCTTTATGTAAGAAGTAATACCAATAATTCGTTTTTCTCAGCTGGTATTCGTTGGAATCATTTTTTTTTCTTGATTTGTTTTGTGTTATTAAAACCTTCAAGTGCATGCCTCAGCTGTGTTTGTAAACTAAAGGATTTGATGAGTGTCAAATACAAAACATTTATGAAGTTATCAAGCTGAATTGTTCAAAGATTCGTGGGACTGTTGTTTAAATGGACTTATCGTCTGCTATTAAGTAAATTGGGTTCTAACACAACTTTGACGGAGATGTTTACTCTGTTGGATTTATAAAATGTCATCTTAAGAATTGAAGTTAAATGTATAAACATGCTACCACTTTCTTGGACATGGATTTTATTATTTTTGAAGGTCAGTTAAAGGCAAAAAACGGCCATGGTGTTCAGCTTGACACCAAAAACCAACAAAATCTAACTCATTACAATTATGCAACATTTTTTTTCTAAAAATAGCTGCATGCACAAACAAGACAAGTTTGTCAACGTTTAAGTATTGTATAATTATGTAAATGTAGGTACTGTAAACCAACTATTATTCGCGATCGAGAAAATTTCGCGAGGTTCGCGGGAGCCTCGTTTTTTGCAAATATTTCTTGACTTGACGCGAACCAGTCCTTGCCAGACGGATGTAAATAACTATACGGGTTTGGTTATGGATTAAGCGCGAAAATTAGTCGTCGCGAACCAGATTATTTCCGGTAACTCGCAAAATATAGTCGTCGCCAATAAAGGTTGGTTTACAGAATGATTGCATAGAAAACAATTTAGATTGCACCAAGAGAAAGGCACCAAAAATCACGTCGGTTATCTACATGAACAAACAAGAGTTAGTAATCTATCACCAAAACTGAACTCAACGGAAACATGAAAGAAATGACAACATCGATTACTGGGGCATAAAATGTCATACCCCCACCAATGTTCTGTTTTAGAGAGCTCTACAAAGAATGACAACCCTGCTCCTTCAAAAGATTGATTGGTTGCACTAATGATCAGCTGACTGCGGGGAGTGTTCGGTAAGGAGTTCGTCAACAGACAGTCCTCGAAAAATGCATGTACATCTATCCTTAATCACATGTCATGATTACATAATGTTATAAATACTTTGCAATTTAATGAGAATCGCGGTACCGTGTGTTTGCGTTGGGTGGTTTTACAGAACTGGAAGGTGGGATTATGAATAGGATGCATTTACACATTACTTTTCCTATAGAGTGCCAATTTCAGTTGGAGATCGTGCGTTGGCCATCAGCGGTAGTTTGTTTAATATTAAGTTGTACCATTTAAAAAACCATCGATCTTTTGCAGCCATCAGAAAAGTTTGGGCCAGACATACTTTTTTGTAATATACCTCTGCGGCCGAAGCACCGTGTGAATTTAATCAAGTTTTCGGAGCGTCTTTGATCCCGCGTATCGATTCCGCCGCCGTAAAAACGATACATATATCTGCATACCCGCAGTCTTGCTTTGATCTTTAACTGTAGACTTTATGACAGCTTGTCAATGCGACTACCAACAGTTGTTGTCTGTTTTATAGAGTAGAGACGACAGCGATGTTCTTCTTTATCATAAAAAAAATTGACAACCCCTGAAATTCTAACCCTGATTGGCCCTCCTTTGGATTTTCGAGTTGAAGGTTTCTATTTAATACCTTGTACACTAACCATTTATAAAATCCCAAAGTAAAGACTCATTTGCCAAACAGTGTTTACAGAGTTGGGATCCGTAAAGCCCACATGGACGAACAGAGAACCCTTGTGTTTGATATTACCTTGCTTTAATAGCTAAACTACAAGTTTATCCTTTTAACTGCCACTAAAATTAAAAACGCTTCTTTAATTAAGCATCAAACATAAGTGTATTTTATCAAAATAATCTTTCTGGAAGACATTTAACTGTAATTGGAAGCTATAATTTACATTGGTTGCCGTGCAGGGTTTGAGTTGGGATAGCATTAAACGTATTTCAGTTTAGATGTCATCACTAAGCACACGGAATTAGTCGGATTCAATAGTAACGGCTCCAGCGACAAAATTTGAACAACATATGGCGACCACTTCAAGACTCAATATTTTTGCTTGCAATGTTGATTTTTTGTTTAATGTTTCGATTTCCTGGAATCAATTTATGAATATTATGACCGTTACTGTGAGGCTTTAATTCACCTCTGGTACAGAACTATCATACTATAACTAAATGAATCACATTACTCGGACTGTACAATGAATAACGCAGTGATTATCACATGTTCATGAAACGTGTATCTACACAAAAGTATAAACTTATACACTAATGATTTATCGTTTACGGATAATTGAATATTAACCCCATTCACAAAAAAACTGTCATTCTTATTTTGAGCACTGTCTTTCCACTTAAATTACTTTTTATTCGGTTATGTTTCAACGTCTTAAAGTAATAACGCTATTACAGTCCCGTATCATATTAAGTTACTGACACGAAAGCATCGGGATCAGAAATTTACAATTATATAGAATTCTAGTTGGCCTATTGGATCTGGCTAACGATCTTTAAGATTAAAATATTCATAATCTGGGTGAAAATTTATTCCTTCTGGGAATCCGTGTTTCATAATTCGATCCCGCAAGGATAATGGAGTTCCATATTTACGTGCATTATTAACTGTAATGTACTCTGAATTCAATATATAGCGTTTTGCGACCTTCTTATCAGGTTTGCAGTTAAAAATGTTGATAACTTTGAAGCAATTGATGATTAGTGAAATAGCGAACGTTCTTTTCAGAACCCAGTGGTAATATTTCTCGACCATGCAACGACGAATATGTTCAAACCGTCCACTTTTTATCGATGAGAATTTTAACGAGATTTTGCAGAGGAGCAAACGAAATGGCTTTCACAAAAAGTCTCGCATGTTTAATAGACCTCCTTTGTCACAAGTTTTAATTATGAAAAAAACAAATACTTTAGTTCTATATTTTTGGAATGCAGTGAATACGAAAATGGCTTAAAAAATTGAAAAATGGGTTTAAAGTAAGAAAGCTTTTAGAATAAAAAGTTGAGTTTGGGTTTTACAAATTTGGCAAAGTTTGAACCAAAATGTGATTTTCAGATCTTAGAACTTCACCTTCTGACAAAAAGCAATGCTATTGACTAGAAGTTGAACTTTCTTGTTGACAAGACACCTTAAATATACCAAGAGAAGTAAACGCACTATATTTTTATTTAATCTGCAATGAGAAGATATTTGAAAATCCCCATTAGTTAATATTTAATATTTACCAAACAAGGAGAAAAGTTCACAGGCGTTTATCTTCTGGCTAGAACTCTTTTATCACCTCAAACGCCTACTGCCATTACCTTTCAATCAGCTTAAATAGCTTGCATAAGAGTCTGTCGATTTTAAGTGAATTTTTAATTTAGTTTCACCCTATTCTGGAGTCTACACAACGGTGTGGTATTATTGTGTCACACAACGGGTGATAAGATTGCATAACCGGAGAACACCTTTTACTCATGTATTGTATTTGCAATGACGTTTTTGAACCTCTTTATTATATTGCTTGAGTTTACTCTTGGTCAGGTATATTACAGCTGCTTGTGTACAAATAATTCAATCTTTAGCTTGCATGGTAGGTGTCTACTGTAAAATTAAACACTTCCCTTTTCATGTCCTTGTTTCAACCACTCTTTAATTAGAACGGCATTTTAAATGTGCAAGTTGCACAAATAAATAATCGCAAAGTTTAAAGCGAGAAGAATAAATGGGCTTGCAATGGCAAAAAAAAAATGAAAACGATTTTGTCAGTAGCATACAAAAGATGAAAAAGCTACATCTATCAACAAATTCATTGATAACCAGGGAGTCTAATCGATTGGGGTGGATTTCTATTGCTCTGAAAAAAAGATAATGGTTTTAAGAATTATTGATGGTGCGCCCAAAATGTTAATTTCCTCGCCTTTCTGACGTTATTCGGGTAGATAAATCATTGCCACTGAATGCGCATGTGTCATTGCAAAAGAGATAGTATGGAACTTTCTATGCAAAGATTTAAATTTGATCATGGCTTTCCAGTCGTTAAATGCCGAAATTATCTCTTATCGACTAATGTATAGTTTTATTTTATAGTTAAAAAATCAATCGAGATTTTTTTTGGGGGGGGGGGGGTTTGCTAATAATATAATACGTATCACACAGAGAGAGAGAGAGAGAGAGAGAGAGAGAGAGAGAGAGGGGGGGGGAGAGAGAGGAGAGAGAGCGAGAGCAAGCATTTAAACATGATGTTTAAATTCCCTTTTCAAATCCCCGAATTCAATAGAACTTTAAAACAATTACTGTCAAATCAAATCTGACACGTATAGTTTAAAAAAAACATCCCGTAGGCACAGATAATTGTAAATTCTTGTCTAGATTAGTCTAGCTTTTAATGTCATAGATTTGCAAACGTACACCTGCTGGTGTGATATAAGTTATTTGTATGCACATCACGGTTTATCTCGCCTAATATTTTAATCTCAGACGGCGATATAGAATTTCATTGAAATCGACCATTAGCAAAAAGATCATACATGTACATGTTTTAGATCTTTCTGTATCGAAATAGCGCGCTTATAAATGAACCCAAAAAGCAAATTTGTGCTTCTTTTATTACGAAGATAATCCTACTTCTTGTGTGGCTTTTGGATCAATAAGAATATTTTACATGTCGATTATCGATACTAAAGCATTTAGAACATAGTCGCATAGAGACTTTTTTTTACAGCCAGATAATCCTTTATTCCGGAAACTCTTGCTCTTGTAATTTCCTTTTACATTGAAATTTGACGGGAAAATGGCGTGTGATCATTGGATTCCTCGATGTTTGGGCGATAGATATTGAATTTAAATTCGTTGATCTGTCGAACTGTATAATTATTCAAGAATTTGATCTTCATGAAATAAGCAGTTCAAATATTGGGATTTAAATTATTTTCTATCAGACAACATTCCTACAAGTAAACTATGCTTGCCTTATAGAAAAATAAGTTTATCAAACTTTTTTAGACTAAAACTTTGAGACTAAAAGACGGAAAACGAACGACTTATTGTCTGAGAATCGTTGCCATTCAAAAAATGGTTCCATGTTATACAAAACTTTTCATTTTTGGTTTAGGTATACAATCTTACAAAAAAAATCTGCCTGATACATTTTTTGTCATCGACAAAAATAGTTCATATTTTGAAAAAGAGTGTATTTTTTCTTACCTTTGAGTGGACTAGAAACAGTTATCCCCAGTAAGTTGTAACAAACTTAAAAATACCCCCGAGTCACTTCACAGAAGTCCAGAACGCACGGTTAAAACCCAGCACTGGTAACCAAGGACGCTACGCAGACGAACGATCGGCTTAGTCAATAGGACTGATTAATACACTAACTGGAACAATACGCAGGGGAAAAAATAGATTATACTTCTTAATGCAATCTATAGTATATACACTCGTTAACAAGCCAGTGGTATTAACACCCTGTGGTTCAACACGGCCATGTTTTTAAAATTCCCTTGGTTTTCTCAGAATGCTCTTGTGGAATATATACACTTTTCTATGCAATATGCCCAAACAATTTAAAACAAAATTATAGGTGGCTTTTTTGGCGCTATAGTGAAATTGTTACGATTTACCAGAACTCTGTTATCAATGGGGCCAGACAAAACTTAAAGGGACGTATACCTGTTAGGTTTTAACAGATAAGCCCAGTAATAGCAATACAAACGGTTTCTGTAAGACAAACAGACGGTATCAGTTGTGAACAATAAGTATACTGTTTCCAAATCAAATTTTCATTGTTGCTCGTTTAACTGGTTCGATAACACTTCATGGGAGATGGAGGGTGATACCCTTCAATTTAAGCCCCCGGATTTTCGTTTTTCTCGCCATGCGTTGTCGTCTGCATGACTACTAACGTCATTTCTGTGTTGGTTGCTTTAACTTGTCATGTTACAGGAATATATTTTGTTACATACAACAAAATCAAACTTATCTCTTTGTAATCATATACTTAATCACAATAAATCAAAGTGTTAACCTTTCACAGTGGTTCGATGTCATGTTGGAGTGATAACAAAGATGACACATTCTGTCGATCGTTCCCTCTTGGTTTCGAACCGCTACCTTAGCGATGACCCCTGCTTGGCTTTAAACTACTACCATCAGCGATGGATACGGTAGGAAAGAAGATCATATCATTTATATAATGCGTTTCCAAACGTACCATCGACCCTTAAGAGCCGCTACCTAAGCGATGGCCCCTGCTTGGTTTCGAACCGCTACCTTAGCGATGGCCTCTGCTTGGTTTCGAACCGCTATACCTAACCGATGGCCCCTGCTTGGTTTCGAACCGCTACTTAAGCGATGGATCCTGCTTGGCTTTAAACTACTACCATCAGCGATGGATACGGTAGGAAAGAAGATCATATCATTTATATAATGCGTTTCCAAACGAACCATCGACCCTTAAGAGTGTGATTTAAACCATTTTTATTCATTGATTTCTACACAAATACCAGTGTACATTCAAACTTATCAAAATAAAAAAAATATCTCTACCCAACCCTTTTCGTTAAAATTCGATTTAAAGTGCATTAAGCGACTAGGGCATGTATGCTTCAGACACACAAAACAGTAATTTCCAATGATATGCATTAATTGCGTGTTTGTTGGGTGTTTTTTTATATAGAATAGTGGATAAATGCATTTTACTTCATTCAACATACAACAGCTAGGCTAGGAGCTATCTTAAAATTGTGGTAGTCGTAAAATGACTTCATGTTAAGTAGAAAACGTTCCAGTTCAAACCTATCCGGATTTTAATTAACGGTCAATTTAACATCACCTTATCCTAAAAGCGTTGGGCTTTTTAATGACCCACAACCCCAACACCCTCCCCTTTACCGAAAACAAATAAAACTCAAACAAATATCACATTTTCTCTATTTTTTTTTCAAGCTTTCCCACCAGGAAGATGAATATTATTCATTATTATGCTATGCTTTGCGACGATAATTTTTCCCTTTCCGACAGCTGGTAGGTGCATCGATTTGTTTGGAAGACAATGTTATTTGAGGAGAAATATTGTTCTTCATTTAGAATATGACTTAAAGCAGTCAGACAAACAAAAGGACCCTTACAAAAGTCTGGTCAGCAATCATAAATATAGGTCACCATTGTAATATCAACGAGACTAACACACTCCAGTCTCCTAAACTATAGCAGTACTGATGTATTTACACGATTGTTATGCCCTCTCTGATAAGCCGACTCGCATAAAGAATAAATAAACGTAATATTAAGCACAGGAAATGATAAACACTCACTGATAACTGTACTTCAGTTTTGGTGTGATGAAACTTGTTCACCGGTCACTTACTGGCCTCTTTATACACTGTAGTACAGTACATGCAAGAATAGAAGTGTCCCGCAAAAAGGAGAAGAGTGACTAATCTAAGTAGTATCCAACCTACGACTATTGTTTCACTCTAGTAGTTACATCAATATGATTTTTCGCCTGATTGTAACTGTACATCTTTTCATTTCAAAGAGAATCACAGTTATATTGAATTCATCATTACAGCGATATCACGTATGAACTACTTCTGTTAAAATCCCCAAGTTAGAAAATTACAATAATAATAAAACGTCGACAACTGTAAACCACGCTGGAATAGTTTAATCTGTAAGTAATAAAAGTACTTTGCAAACAAATTAATTTGAAAACAGAGTCCACTCAATCATGAAATTGCTAACATTACTATGCAGCTCTATCAAAAGATATTGCATAATTTTTCATGAATTCAATTACACGTATTTTTCATTCATCTCTTTTCATTATTCATAAATAATATTTTAAATCAACCAAGCTCTATATAAAGTTAGTCAAAAATGTAGATAAGTATATATGTAAAAAAAAATAGCCAATGTTTAAAACATCAATGCCATTCATAAAAAATACAAACAACCTCTATATTTTCATATCATAATCCATTTAAGAGAATTCATGACAAAAAAAGTAAGTTCTATGAACTATAAATCATTCTCATAGCAACATTGGTTGTTTGGAATTCTTTTCAAATTCCTCATTTAAAACAAAATCAAACATACATGTATTATGTACCTTTCTTTTTAAATATATTTTTTACAATTATCGTTTTGTTACTGGGTAAATATGAAAGTGATTATACAATAGAATTTACAGTAGCAAAGGAAAGTAAGTAAAAGTCTATATTTTAATGTCTGTTTTAATACATAAAAGAAAAAAAACAAACCATTGGACACAAAACTTTTGAAATTTAAAGTAACAATACAAACGTTCATGAAAATTGGTCTTTCCATCCAATATGGATGAGGTAGAATTCAATTAACAATCACTTAGCTTGGGATATTATACTAGGAAAAATAAAATCAAAATGTTAACATTCCAACACCAATGTTAGAATGTTTTCTAATGTTCTCATTCCTTACTCGTAACAGTAAATTACATGTATAGTAAACATGACTGTTGCTTCCCTATGAACATTTTTAAAATGTTTTAGATCTATCGCACTTACATACATTGACCCCTCCCCCCACCAAAAAAAAAAAAATCAGAAAATAATACAAAAGAAAAAAGAAGTATCACAATTTGACGCACCATCTTTTGATGACCATTCCTGCATTGCCTTCAAGGCAGCTCTGAAATGTCTTCTTTTGTATTTCACTTACATGTATATTACAAAAAAAAGTTTTTTAACATATATTTCACACGTACTAATAATCTGAATAAATCAAACATACACATTAATAATTGTTCAATACTTTTCCCTTCTTGTTTCATCTTTTGGTGAAAGTCTTTTCTCACAATAATTACATAAACTTACTGAAATAATCATTTATCTATCAATTGAAACTCCACATTTTTTAAAGCTTTGTGTTTACCTAAATCACTATTATAATGTAGTGGCCATTTTGACTGTTATGGCTATATGAGGACTTTACATGATAGACAAGTGAAACCTTAATACTGTTTTGCCCAAACTCTCGCCATGGCATTCATAAATAAGTCCATCTGCCATCAATAATAGATATATCATTCATTAACAATTCTGCATGCATGAAAAACATGTTCACTAAAAGTAAAAATCATGCATAACATAGTCGTATTTTTCACAGGCACAAAAAAAACCGCATTCAAAATAACATTACTGTATTCAAGGTTATTTTCGCCCCATTTTATTTTCATACTTCTTCCCTTGAAAGCAGTTTCGACCTGTCTTGAATTCATCAAGACACAGTTGTGTTTAAAGAGAGATAATTTTAGACATTAAAATGGAATCTGTCTGATCTTAATTAAAATTGCCAGATGACAACGAGGGCAAAAGTAGCGAAAATAAAACTCGGGCAAATATTTCCCTGTATACAGAAACTGTAATCATAAAGTCCTCTGTTTAAAAAAATTAGGGGACACACGAACTCTAATACCATTCCATTCTCCGAGATCCTGAATAGTGAAAGGCTTGTTTATCTACAATATTCCTAATCTGTATACACGTATTACATGTATATACAACCATCATACTCATCTTTCAAAACTATTACACACACAATCTCCAAAATCTTCCATATGGTAAAGAATAATGATAATTCACAATTAAGACAAAAAGCAAAAGCAACAAAGTCTATTTTAAACATGAGTGAAAATTAATTGAAAATATTTTGTAATTCTTTAAATGTGTATTTTGAATGAAAAAGGGTCTAATTTTTTTGTATGTATTAGCAATCAAGCTTTTTAATACTGTAAACTTTTGCAAAATAGGCTTTCCTATTTGCTAAAATGTATCACTATTTAAATTTAAACAACTGGTAGCACTTGAAAATATTGTCATAACGAAAAAAATAACTACACAGGTAAGTAAGGCTAATCTTGGGTGGAATTTAAAAAAAAAAAAAATTCATGGCAGCTAATAAAACTTTACCTTTTGGGGTAAAACTACGGTAATCATCTCTCTGCACAATTTCATCATGTTTTTGTTTGATAACTTCAATAATTTAACTAGATTATCATTTATAAAAGGCACAAAATTTAGTATACATTGCTAATTTGTCAGAAGACATCTTTTATATTGACGATCTTACAAAGGAAATAAAAAACAAACTTTCTTCAAGTGAGGATTATATATCTTATCCCCAGGTCAATATACCATATTGTTTAAAGGAGTTTTAAACATATAAACACTGCTCACATTAATAGTATGGTAGCCACTATAAAATTTTCTTAACAAAAATGTTGGAATTTCAGACAAAAATCTGGAAATTTTTTGACATATATCTTAAATTTACCTTCCGTTATATAACTTTAAACTAACAATTTTTATTTTAGAATTTCAAACAAAAACTGGTTGGAAAATCGTAAAATTCCACGATTCCAAGATAAAAATTTGCATTTAAGAGAGAACAAAAATAAAGTGGCCAAAAACATACTTCAGTATAAAAATTGACCATTACACAATATTCACTTCATGGAAATGACTTTGAACTACATACATGAAACATTAACATGTAAACTTACACAAGTTTTGTCTCGTTTTAGAATTGCACTTAAGGTGTAAACAAAGAATGCAAACTCATGGAAAATAAAAATGAAGCAAAAACTACTATGACTATCAACAATTTCCCCTAGCACACGACATGTGAGAATTATTATGGTACATCAGTATGTAACATGATGTTCTATTCCTATACTGCAAATCCAAGGAATGCTGGGAGAGGGAGCTGATTGGTTCCAGCTGATGAGATGCATAGCACTGATTGGCTAATCCTGCGTGACATCACCTGACCAGTCTTCTGCCAAAACATCTGGTCACGCCTGGACAACAGAAGCAAATCACGTTCACTAAGATGACGAAAATCCAGACTATGATGTAACTATACAGTACTCGATAGCGATTCGGATTCCACAAGATTCCATAGTGAAGACCGCCGTTTTTATCTAAAAATAAAACCAAAATACCTGTAAACACTTATATCGTAAATTCTTTTAAAATGAAAAAAATTATACGGTACTATAATTCTTTCTGATTCACAAATAATAACATATAGATAGGAGAAACAAATTTAATGGACAGAACCAGGTTAATGTACATGCTTATGATGAATATATATATTTATAAATTCTTGCTGTGAATGCATAATTTTTAACCTTATATCTACATTTTTCAGTTTTTCTGTGATAAAACTACAAATGGATTTTGCATTGTAGACCAATAAATTTAAATGATGTATTATTGGGGTGCAAGCAGGATTTGCATCATTAAAGGAAATAAAAATCATATAAATGCTGTCTTAAACTTAATCTCTTTAAACACAATTGTGTCTGAGCAAACTCAAGATATGGCAAAATTGTTTAAAAGTTTAGAAGGATGAAATTAAACCTGTATACAGTACGCTGAGAATAATATAAATATGAGTAATAAGGAAACATTCTTTGAATATTGTGAGGTGATAATTTCAGTTGGGGGGTGATAAAACTCTCGTAAAGACTTTCAGCATTTTTTTGATTTGACCAAAATTATCACCTCATAATAGTGACAGAATGATTCCTTATTCCTTAAATAGAAACAAGATTCAAGCTGATTGAAATGAATCTATTTGTATTATATGAAAATTTTTTCTAATTGACAGGTTTAGGATAACAATTCTCTTGGTGTCTGCTAAAGTTTTCCGCTGAACAATTTACCCAACACTGCGACTCCATATCCCATGTGAGGCTCGCCCATTCTATAGCTACAGGTCGGCACCATAATTTCAGTCAAGCACTCTGCACTGCGACTTATGTTCTCAAACATGAATCCATGCATGTGGGTCAAATCTCTCTGGTGTACTGACCAGGAGAAATCATCTTGCCTCATGCAGTCATTACAGATATATGCTACTGGCTGAAATAGCGAGAAGGAAATTAGATATTCATGAGATTAATAGAATAGTCTAAATATACGTATGACTTGTAAGAATGATATCTGCAGGAGTATTAATAAACAAAGCCATCAATATCTGCCAAATGTAAGAGGATTCCATTATTTTACAAATCCATATTATGTGTTTATATTACTAACAAAATCGTTAAACATTTGATATCACTAACTTAAGTTGTTTTTAAAATATAACTCACATTTATGAATTTTGAACTGAATATTGAGTTAAGTGACATATTAATTATGAATTTATATCAATTTTGTTTTACCTTGTGCCAGTGAGCCGAAAAAATCAATTGACTGCTGACTGCAGATAACAGCTGTGATAAAGAGAATTTTCAAACAATTTATAGCTAAAAAAATGAAAATATTTAGAATTTTTATGAATAAAAATTCCATTTCACACTTCTGATGAAGTATTTAAAAGATTCTGACATAGTACAGATACAACAACTCAGTCTCGATTTAACTTGAAAATATCTATAGATAATATAAATCAAGGTTATCTGCCCCTGTAATATATCCAGAATTTCAGTGTACTTTGTATATAGGTATGCATTCTTTAACCTTACCGGGTAGAAAGGAGCTTTAAACTGTATAGGAAGCAGACTCTCATGATTTAGAACCACCCGGACCGGTGACGTCATAGATGTCTTGTATTGTTTGAACAACCTCTCTTTTTCTTGATACATTGTATTTTGAATTCTGACATCCATCTGTATTAAAAAGTATTCATAAAAATAAACAAATTATAGAATAGAATATATACTGTAAAAAAACATCATCTATTTTCCCTCTGCTGTATTTCTGATTTTGTTTCAAGGGTTATTTTTTGCTAGTTTGAAACAATCTTTATACTTTAAAACAAAAATTTTTCCTTAATCAATAAAATTTATGCAAGACATGAACATGAGTGAGCCTAAGTTTACCTTTATAAAATCTACGAACTCATGCCTAATTATACCATCCACTTGTTCAAAATGTTTTTCAAATCTGTCCACTTTCTGTGGGGTTCTATAATCTCTGTATTCCCCTCCAATGTCATTATCCCCTGGAATGTAGATTCTCTAACAAAAAAGAAGAGATTTTAAGCTAATATTACTAGTACATATGTGTTTACAATAGATAATTCCATTTTTATTATTTATACATAATTTTCCATTTCATTTCATATCTGATTTTAAAATTTTAATGAAGATCAAGGATAGAACTTTCAATGGGCCTTTTCATTTCTTTGTCATGTAATCTGTACCTTGACATTTGGAGAATGTGAGAAAATGTTGAGGAATCTGTAGTAAGTGTCCCTGTATTCATTGGGAGTGGCCTGACTCCCCTCATCCATCAAGTCCCCCAAAAATATCACAATGTCTGGCTTTGTATGAGCAGCGGCAAACGAAAATGTCTTCCTCAGATAACTAAACATAAAATATGTTAAAGCATTATCAAAACCTTTGTCAGTTACCTTGCAATGATTTTTCTGCATTTTTGGAAAAAAAAAAGAGTAATTTGACTTTCTTTGAAAAAATTCAGCCAAGCTTTAGTCACCATGGAAAAAAATCAGTACCACCGTTGTCATGTAATATTTTGTTACCACAAAATATTGAGCTTGGGTTCAATATTATTATGCAATATTATGAACCTGGGTTCGATGTATAGCTGTGAAATATTAAACCCCCATTAAATATTGAACTCTGTGGGTTCAATATATTATGGCCGTGATATATTGAACCCCCCTCTGCTTTTCATTTGCTTTTGGAGAAGAGGGCTCAAAATATTAGATTACACTGGTACTACTTATTTGAAAAATTAATATTTAATAGCAAATATGTAACACACACAAGTTGATTTAATCTACATGTAGTAGTTCCATCTTTTGTTCTGACATTTTGATATAATTTAAATCATCAATCATTCATTCTCTCTAATTGCTACTGAATATTCTTCAAAAGGCCAAAATATTTTTTTAAGGTGGAAATTACTGACTATTTTTGTGAAGTAAAAAGGATTTGATGTTCAGAGCTTTTAAAATAGGTTTAGAAAAATCGGAACTGAAATAAACTAAATTGCCAATTATTGAGAATGTAATTACTGGGTACCTGGTAAAGGCAAAAAATATCTCCTTCTTATCAGTCTATACTATTAAACTATACAGATAAAAGACACATGAACATTAAGTATATGTACATATTATACATGTAACACTATAACAAACATGCATTACAGAATGAAAAGAGTACTGTAATTACTTGTCAGCATCCCATCTAGCAAAAGGACCAATGATGGATCCTTCGAACTGATAGCCCTGTATCTGGGGATCTGCCACTAATAATATGACCACTGATGAGCCATCCTCCCTACAACATAAAATAATGATAATTAAAGATTAAGTTAGACATGTACCGTATATGTAATACATTTACAGTAAAAATTTACAAGCTTTTAGAAAGTATCATTTCCAGTTATAATACTATGTAAAAGGAATGGGACCAAACTTGACAGGCTAAACTAGGATTCAAACCCTGGCCTCCTGAATCTCTAGTTCATTTTGTAGTTAGGTGCTCTATCTGGTACCGGTTATCAAAATGGTCTCATTGTCATGTTCCTCCACCCTATAATGATCTGTACCCCTCAAATATCAACATCCAGGGTTAATTCCCCTGGCAGGAGCCACGTTACAGTCCCTGAAATGTTAGGTGTTCGCTGACCAAATTCATTTTGCATTCAGTAGAACTTTTCAGGGACTCGAACATGTCAGTTCAAACATTTAGTCACAATACCAAATGTAAGTAGATGGGAGGAAATATGACATAAGATACAACACATGATGGCCCAAATAATGATTTGAACTTGACCCAAGCCTCTTGAATCTCTAGTCAAGTCCAACTGGGCTGTCAAGCATGTTATTCCCTTTTGATAATAGACAGACATAGCCTGTGGATGTAGAGTACATAGTCTGTCCACATCTCAAATGAGAATATCCAGAGCATGTGGTCATAATGGTCCGATTGTCACAATAATAAATACAAAAAAATAAAAACTTAATACATGTATTAAAACGTACCTATTAATATCTGGGACGTTAGGCCATCTCATAGTTTGAAAGACGTATATAAAATATTCATTAAACAGCACTAGGAATATGAATACAACAAGTGTGAATTGGAATGGGGTCCAGCGCTTCCCAAAAAGCAAACACTGAGGATTCGAAGGCATCGTGAGCAGATTTTCCACTCCCCTCGACACATTAGATGGTTCATATCCATGCTTCACATTTTTATCTATAAATAAAATATTTTTACTGATGTCATCAAAATTATTACACGATAAAATAAAAATACACTCAGTTAATCATACATTATATCCGAATAAGATGAATATGATGTATTACTATCAAATATAAAATATTCAAAACTCCAAATAAAAAATACTCCGCCGAGATACAAAAGGAATAAAATGTTTATAATTTGATGTTTGTGTACCACCTACCTACATGGGCAGCGCCATATTGTTTGACTTGTATTCCGAACCCGACACCAGAGGTTCATGGGCCACATCGTTCACCTTATGAACTGTCATAATTTGAATCTGAACTGTATATGTATACTACGATGCTTGTAAAATGGCAAAAATTTTAAAATTTAATGGTCCGATTTCTTTTCATATATGAAATTCAAAAACTTAAAAACATACGCACTAACCATTTCTTGACTTAATAACTTTTATCAAGAAAGAATTAAATAGGCCTATATTTGATAAAAAAATAAAATGTTTATGGGTCACTTTAATAATGCAAAGCGTGTTACATTGAAATGTAAAAAAAAGAAGAATCTATTCAATTTCCTCACCCAATTGCTTGTGTTGATTTTCCCCAATTTCACAGTTTGAAATCTAAAATCAAATATATTCTAATAAATGTACGCATCCATTTTGGCACGCCATGTTCACAAAAATGAGCTTAACATAGTTTTACTGTAGATAAACTAAATTTTTTGACGGTTAACTATAGTTTACGAACCACAAACTATAGTTTACGATTCTTTAACTATATAGTTTTCATCTGTAAAACAATATTTAACGGCTGTACTATACTTTACAGTATACTTTACGATTGCTTATTTAAGTTTACTGTCTGTAAATAAACGTTAACAATTGAACTGGTTGATAAATATAGATTCACATATGTTAACTTTAATTCACATCTGTTAACTATAATTAAGAGTTGTTCATCATAGTTTCACAAATTGTAAAACCACAGATAATCAGTTTATCAGATAAACTATGTTTTGCAATCGCAAATGCTTGTTTTTATTGTTAATTATGGTTTTCACTTCTGAAACATACCTATGTAGATGATCGCGTTAACTATGGTTTAAAGATGTAAATTATAGTTAAAAAATAAACTTTCTAATGAATGAGCTATTTGGCGCTGGCTGTCAAACCAGTCTGACCGACACAGATGATATCCATTCTGGCCAAGCAGCGTTGAGAAACACGTCAGCGTAACACGAATATCCCATCCACCCAGAAGTTTGAAAAATTCGTAGAAATCAAATCTTATAAAGGCATTGTGGAAAAAAGGTAAGAAATATTTAAGGCATCCGATCCATATTTGTACCCAATTTTTCTAACTTTGAATATACATCATTTATCAAAATACTCTGATATCAATTCGAAGCATTTTTGAGCAAAAAAGGATTAACCAAGAGAAATTTTCAAAAAATGTTATTACCTAAGCAGTAATTAATTAATGGAGATTGCATTAAGGTCTATGGGGACGAGCAAATTTTTGAAAATGAATTAAATACTAAGAATATCAATAAATGTTTTAGTAAATGGATGTATTTAATCATTAGAAAAAGAAAACACTAACAAGAATAGAATTCCTGTGTCCCCCGCCGGTCAAGCAGTATACTAGTATCGAGTCCATCGACCAATGCTGATTTTCGAACTTGACCAAAGTATTAGTGGTATAAACATTTGGTATAAATTTAATGAAAATCTGTCAAAATTTGTAGGCATGAGAGCGCTTACAAGGTCAATTTTTGGATAAAACGGAGTCATTATTGCGGTCAAAGTACCATAACTCCAACAAAAAGTATCTACCAATGCTGATTTTCGAACTTGACCAAGGTAATAGTGGTATAAACATTTGGTATAAATTTAATGAAAATCCGTCAAAATTTGTAGGCATGAGAGCGCTAACAAGGCCAATTTTCGGATAAACTGGAGTCATTATTGTGGTCAAAGTCCCATAACTCCAACAAAAAGGATCGACCAATGCTGATTTTCGAACTTGACCAAAGTATAAGTGGTGTAAACATTTGGTATAAATTTAATGAAAATCCGTCAAAATTTGTAGGCATGAGAGCGCTTACAAGGTCAACTTTTGGATAAAACGGAGTCATTATTGTGGTCAAAGTCCCATAACTCCAACAAAAAGGATCGACCAATGCTGATTTTCGAACTTGACCAAAGTATAAGTGGTGTAAACATTTGGTATAAATTTAATGAAAATCCGTCAAAATTTGTAGGCATGAGAGCGCTTACAAGGTCGACTTTTGGAAAAAACGGAGTCATTATTGTGGTCAAAGTCCCATAACTCCAACAAAAAGTATCGACCAATGCTGACTTTCGAACTTGACCAAGGTATTAGTGGTATAAACATTTGGTATAAATTTAATGAAAATCCGTCCAAATTTGTAGGCATGAGAGCGCTTACAAGGTCGATTTTTGGATAAAACAGAGTCATTATTGTGGTCAAAAGTCCCATAACTCCAACAAAAAGTATCGACCAATGCTGATTTTCGAACTTGACCAAGGTAATAGTGGTATAAACATTTCGTATAAATTTAATGAAAATCCGTCAAAATTTGTAGGCATGAGAGCGCTTACAAAAAAGCGTGACGGACGGACGCACGGACCCACAGACACACGGACCCACAGACACACGGACCCACGGACACACGGACCCACGGACGGACGCCCGGCATTTCTATGTCCCCGCACCGCGTTGCGGCGGGGGACAATAGAAATGAATTTTATACCGGACAGGTTTTTTAAAAATTGATTTTTATAGATTAAAAGCAAAAGGGGGGGGCAGCTCTTCTAGAACAGGAAAAATGTCATTTACATGTATAAGGATACATTTCGCTCTTTCATACTAATATTCAAATATACCATATGCATGTATATCTTTATACATCCATTTTCATTGAATCTGGGCCATTGTGCCCCTTAATGCCCCCCCCCCCCCCCCATCTATGGTCAGCGGGTCACGGTTTCAACCAATTAAGATCTTTTGCGATATAAGGATCTTTGTAGCAGTAGTTCCAGAGAAAAAACACATCCCCCATATACATGTACACCATATATTTTTACAGTTTTGAGGTAATCTCTTTTACCTTGCAGTTTTTATTCTCGTAACCTTTAAAGCAAGTTTGGATTAAATTGGTCTAACGATTCCATTGCAAAAAAAGAAATCGAAAAGGTTAAAAGTTAACGACCGAACAACAGGTAACAGATGTGCTCGCATCAACCTTCGGTTCAGGTGAGCTAATAACTGAATAAGAAATATATTCAAATCATATACAAACTACTTTTTATCTATGCTGTTATTGAGAATACCCAATGCATGTTTTAGACGCTTCATATTATTGATGTTATCTTGACGCTCGTGTATTTAGTAATAACGAGTTTAAGCATGAATATCAGGAGTATCATAAATTTTTATTGTTAGACTTTCTAAGGTCGTAAAAGATATAAAATTTATCTATCGACAGTGTTTGTACAATTCAAAAATAAAATTATGAAGTGCAGCTTAAACTAAAATCATCAAAAGTTCAACTTTCCCTAGAACGCTATTTAGATATTTCTAGTGTAAAACTCAAGTGCGATGTGCGATGTTTGATGAGGATGAATTCACATTCATTCTTTAATAAAATTACCCCCCATCCCATCCGCCTCAAAAGGAAACAAGAATTTCCATCTTATACCGTCTCAGAGACATTTTCATGAGTCTGAACCTGAGACTCGTGTATTGGTTCATTACTAACGTTGATATTGGAAATTAATCAAATTGATGCGAAATTAACACAACTTCGTCTCGGCGAATTCAAGACGTGGCGAAACCGCTTCTAATATTGAAGAAGAGCGAAAATAACACGGAGCGAAAACAACCTTGTATACAGTATTTTTTCGGGTTATGTCTGTGTATATATAGAGCAAGTTCATGCTTGATCGTTCAAAATTGCACGCATCATGCAACGTTTTTAATGCGTCTGCTCCCTACCCACAGCTGACGATGAAAAAGAATCGTACAAATTTCAAAAACATTTCTTTTTAAATAAGAAAAAATATTACAATTTATTCAACTATTTTTCTGTTTGTAAATCGGGAATGGATGGGAACAACAGCATATAAAACTCCAAGGAACACAATGGACCCTCCAGCAGCGAAAAATGTGTTGTTATAGGAACCTGAGACATCATACAGCCAGCCTGAAAGATAGCGAATCAACACTTTATATTGTTATAAAAACTTATTTTAACACATATAAGAGAGAGAGAGAGAGAGAGAGAGAGAGAGAGAGAGAGAGAGAGAGAGAGAGAGAGAGAGAGAGAGAGATTTACCTGCAAATGGCGGTCCGACCAAATTTGCAATTCCCTGAAGAAACATCAATATTCCATAGCCATCGGACAATTTCGATATTCCTAAAATATCAGCCACTATAACACAGGACAAAGCCTCAGAAGCTGCCACAAAGAAACCATATATTGCATCAAATATTGCAAACGATACCGAGTTTCTGGACAGTGGCACCAACGCGAGGCCAAGGCCAGTAAGCCACATTGAAACACTATACAAAATGGAACGGTTTACTCTTTTACAATCCCCTAAAAATCCAAATACAACATTGCCAATTGTGTGGACGATTCCAATACTTGAAACTACAAGTGCTCCTTCAGATTTCGATTCTCCAATCTCTAAAGCTCTGTCCACTGTAAAGACATAAGGCACATCATACCAAAAGTAAAGAATAAAGTTTGCAATTAAAAAAACAACAAAACGCCAATTACGAAATATCGACGTGTCTACGATTCTACAAGAACTATTACTCGATTTACTCTCAGTTTCTTCCAAATCGTTTTCTTCTTCACATGCTCCTCGATTTTGCTCTTTAATTTTAGCTTTGTCTGATAACGAAATCAAACTTCCCCCTAATAACGAGCGGCTCTCGGGATTCAAAAATAATTCTTTTTCAACAGATTGATTTTGTATAGTTTGAATTCCATCTTCGACATTACCACATTCCTCGGTTCTTTCTTCACAAGTCGGTAGAGAAACCGCTTCTAAATCTTGCTGTATAGATATTTCGATTCTGCTGTTCTTCAGGATTGGTTGTGGTCTGAATAAAGCGCCACAAAGGACGATATTCGATACAATTGCACTTAACACTAGCAGAGAGCCACGCCAACCGTACTCTGTAATGAAGTACTGCAAAAGAGGTGCAAAAATCAGTGTTCCAATTCCGGCCCCACATTCTGCCAAGCCCGTTGCTAGGGAACGCCTCTTTTCGAAGTACATCATCACCACGACGGAAGACGCTAAATATGGAAGGGAAATTCCAAATCCAGCAATGAAGCCATATGTAAAACTGAGAAGTCCCAAAGAATTTGCAAATACACTCGCAAAAATCCCTATAGCTGCGATTAGACCTCCAGCTATCGTAGCAATTCGAAACCCGAACCGTTTGGCGATTATGCTGGCGAAGGGTCCAAATAGAAGTGGGGCGGCGTTAAATACGGAACCTACCCACGCTGTGGAGCTTCTGTTTGCCTGGAAATAGTCGACAAGATGTGTAAACAACACCCCGAATGAATATGAGCATCCGTCAGTTATAACGTTTATCATAAAAGCACCGAACACAACCATCCAGCCCCAGCCCCCGTCCACCACTGTTTTGGCTGTTGTCTTTGTGGATGAGGAATCCTCGGAATCATCTTCTTTCTCCATTCTACATGAAACTGTAAAAATCAACAAATTAGACACTTTTACTAGTTTTTGTTTCCAAAAAGACGTACATTAGATGTTATATAAAATCAGAATGCAGTCATAGTTCTTATCTCCCGAGATTTGTTTCGACATACATTTTCTTTTTATGCAAAGAGGACAACAAAAAGGTAAGTAACTAGAGCAGAGCTCGTGGCAAAGCCCCGAGTAGGTCTTCCGTTGTTGCTGCGAGTTGAAAATATATGTTACGATTATAATGACTATACTTTCAGTTCTGCTTTTGTTATAAAAATGTGTTGTAATTGAAAGTCTGTATATAAAACGTGTTTTGAAAAAAGAAAGGAAGAAAATATTTTAGGAAAACTATTTGTCGAGCAGAGTTTATGTAATCGTTTCAAACATTGTTTAAAAAATGAGATCATGTTTAATGGCGAGTTAAATTTTCAAAGGGTAGCAAGCATTGTTATAAACATTAAACAGTATGTACTCATGATTCATGTCAGGAATTGTATTTCTTTTTTAAACTGAACTCGCCTACAAAACACGTAAACTTTTCTCAAAGATAACTTCTATATTAAAATATTTCTAAATTTTAGAAGACTATGTGCAAGTTTAGAATTGCGTGCTGACAAAATTTACAGACCCTAAAACGTACTACTACACCAAAAAAGCGTGCGGCCAACGTGCGAGAAACGTTTCGTGTAAACCTTTTAGAGTTTCATGTAAACCGTTTAGCGTTTCGGGCAAAGCGTGTAAATCGTTTCGAGCAAAGCGTGCGAGAACCGTTTGAAACGTTCATCAGATTTCATTCGGAACTCTCTGACAAGTTAATTGTTTCAAAATGGCGCGCGTGTTTTACATTACTTTAACAAAATTGAACGAATTTTTAACAAACAAAAGAAAGGTATATGTATTAAAAGACGACTAGTTACAGAGTACATGTATATTTAACGTTTTCATGCGATGTTTCAGTACTGAAACAATATTAAAATTCGCTATACATAAAAAATATTAAATACAGTTAGCGAAACATGATTTCTATTGGAACAAACCTAAATCAACTTTAACTTGCACGATCATGTTTTGATAAGCATGTATTTTTATTATCTATTTACATCGATAACTCTTACTGAGACCATTCGGCTGTGTACAAGCAGCACACATAACCTCGGACATCGGGCGAGACCTGCACCTGGCTGAACCTGTCAATCAAACTCTGTGTATTTGTTTTCATTGGATGGTCAGGCGTCTCTCTTTTGTCAAAAGCCAATGGAAAATTAATGAATTCAAGGTAATCGGAATCAGAATTTGATAAAGCACACAATTTAAATGATAGAAAATTTATTAATTATTTGAACAAAATTAAATGTAAACATTGAAAGGAAATAAAAAAATTAATTATTATGGGAATCTATACGCATGGTACTCAATTAAAATAGATTATATTATGATTTTATTATTTTATGTAGTAAAATCACCCTTCCAACTGTTACTCAATTACATAACAATTGTTGACCTGGGGCTATAAATGTTCTTAGCTGTGTGCGCTGAAGCGGCACAAGATTCTCGATCGCATGCGGCAATTGAATTAACACAGACTGGCCGAATAAACAAAGGGGTGGGAAAGTGAAACAAAATGTTACACATAAGAAGAAACCAACAAAAAAGTTTTTCGACAGATCTTGATATCTTTTCTCCAATTAAAAAAAAATCCAGCGCGAGCACCTGTCAGCGGGGCGGGAGGAGTGGGGGGGGGGGCAGCAATGAGTTCGCTTCCACAATGAAACTACAGAAGTGATTAATATGTGACCGATAGAATCTAATCTAAAGTTGTTTAAACTCATGTGAATATTTTCTAAAATAATCATCGAATGCCTCAATTCAGGGCATTCCTTTATCGTGCTAGCACCTACCGCAAACATGTAACATGGAACTTTGATTATAATTTGATTTGATTTTTAAACTACCTTGTACGCTATCGTATAAATCAATGCTTAATCAACTGTAAAAGTAAAATAACTTTATCTTAAACCAATATAATAGTTGAAAACATAATAAAATAAAGTTGTGTCCGTGCAAAATATGAAACATAAACGCGTCATAAGGTACATGTAGAAGAACACGAACCGACCGCGGATCACTTAACCACTCGCGCCGGATCTCCTCAGCCATGTGCGAGGGATGATCATTATTTAAAGGTTTAATATTTGAGGGGGGTGGGGTGGGGGGTGTTGATTTAAAACATTAATTGTACAGTTTTTAAAGTAGTTTACATAAACCAACCAACCATTAGTTTATGTCTAACGATTTTTCCGATATGGAGTAATATCGTTCATTAATATTCATTTACACTCAAATATTTAATTAAATATATACAAGTAGGACAAACCTTTATAACATAAAATTAAAACAGTTCTTGTATATACGGCTATATTAACTCAAACACGTTCATATGCATGCAAGTGTAAGTCGCGGTGTGCGAATCTTGTGTATTAAATAACCGCTTACCGCTAGGTAATGCAGCCGTGGCTGATCTCCTCGGCCGTGGGCGAAGGATAGATTACGTAAAGGTACAACGCACAGAAACGCACAGCTCAGAACCAAGGAAGATTTGAAAAGTTTGCAGTATAATGACCTTACTCTATCAAATAGAAGTTCTTTATTTTAAACTAAAAACCCACAATTGATCTATGTCTATTATTGCTTTAGAGAATGACATTGCTTTTATTAATTAAATGAACTACATGTATTTCTTACTTGACATCCAATCGTTTAATCCACAAAAGATTTTGTGTAATCAAAACTAAAACAATTCTTGAGTTCGCGGCTAAATAAATTCATATATGAGAGACGCAACTCTCGTGTATTAGATAACCACTGACCGCTAGGTAGTCCAGCCGCGACCACGGTGACCGACTTTCTCGGCCGCGGGCGAGGGAGAGCTTACGTAATGGTACACACACAGCTCTGATTCAAGGTAGATTTTGAATGCATGATGTTTATATTAAAAAGGTAATGCATATATTTTTTCATTCCATATTTTGTGTTTTACTAGAAAAGAAAAAGAATGTTTTGTTTTCCAATTCCCGTTTTTAAGGATTGTGCACTATAAGAACTTAACAACGACTTAAACTCCTAAAAAAAAGCATGTATTCCAAAAAAAAAAATTCTTATGAATTAATGCCTCCTGTATAAACCAGCATACTTTCTGCGGTAACTTCATGCCAGTTGTACGCACAAAGTCTTTCGTTAACTTGTCAAATAAAAACAGGTACATGCTAACATGTAAAGCTTTTTACACTCATACTACACAAACCACTTACAAAATAACATTGAAACGACCTTCATGAGATCCCAACAAACAACTTTTCCAGCGACAGCCATATCAAAATCCTAACCGTTTTTGAGTTATTAAGCAAAATTTTTTAGGGGCCATTGGCCCTTAATTTAAGGGGCCAGCCCCTTTTTATTGGTGTCAAATGAAAGCCCTTGTTATTTTGCACAACTTTTATTCTACATGTCTTTACAAAATGTTTTTCGTTCAAAAGATATAAAGGAAAACATGTCTAAATTTTTGCACTTTTTTGAATCCTGTTTTTTGACCCCCTACCTTTTCCTAAATAAAAAACGTAATCTAAAAACATAAACAGATGTGCACAACTACAATGTCTCTGTTATTCAAATTCGTTGGATTCCCATTCCCTGCTATCATAGTCTCGGAGCCTTTGTCTGGAAACAAAAGGCCCTAAAAAAATTTAAAAGGGGAATAACTCTTTAACGGAAAGGGAATTCTACATTTTATGAATTGCTTAAGATAGTGTTTTGTAAAGTACATTAGCCCTGAAAATTTGAGCAAAAACCGTTTAGAAATGAGCAAGATATGAAGCCTCAAAGTTCGCGTCTAGGAAACAAAAAAAAAAAAAGAACTAGAGCAAAGCTCGTTGCAAAGCAACGAGTGGGTCTTCCGTTAATGTCGGAAGTAAAGCTGGAAGTTCCTGTAAGAAGCAGAGCTCTTAAACCATTAACAAGAGTAACTAAAATAAAAAGATGAAAAAATCGAATTATTCCTGGTACGACTTAACAAAATCCGAATGATTTTAAGTACGACTTAACAAACACCTTTCCGATTTCAAGAACAACTTAACAAAAAAAATCCGAATTGTTCAAGTACGACTTAACAATTATTTATGGTACGAGTTAATTTTACTTTGAACATTACGCTATTTTTTAAACCAAGGACGCGGAAACAAAATTTCCGGAAAAATCAATTTTTAAACCCCGATATCTCTTTAATGAATCGTCCGATTTTAAAACGGCTTTCAGTGTTAGATTCAGCTTGATAAGCTCTATAAAACACATATTCGTTTTTGATTAAATCAGAAAATTCATTTTTTCAAAAAATTTCTTTCACTTCCGGTTTCGACCGGAAGTGACAGATTTTCATTTCGAGCCTTATTACAGAGGTAAATCGACCAAATCATAACCATTGAAAATTTCAAGCCTCTATCTTTAAGCGTTTTTGAGAAAAGTCCGGGACAAAATGACTTTTTGAAATTTTTAAAAATGACGTCACGTCAAAACGGAGGTGACGTTTTCTATAAAACTTTTACATTTTTGAGGGACGCTAACTTGCAACAATCTCTGAAAATTTCATCAAAATCGGTTAAAAATCTTTTGAGTTATGAGGCAAAAAAGGAGTCAGAAGAAAAGAAAAAGAATAATAATAATAATACTAGAGCAAAGCTCGTTGCAAAGCAACGAGTGGGTCTTCCGTTAATGTCGGAAGTTAAGCTGGAAGTTCCTGTAAGAAGCAGAGCTCTTAAACCAATAACAAGAGTAACTAAAATAAAAAGATGAAAAATCGAATTATTCCTGGTACGATTTAACAAAATCCGAATTATTTTAAGTACGACTTAACAAAAACCTTTCTGATTTCAAGAACGACTTAACAAAAAAATCCGAATGTGTCCAAGTACGACTTAACAATTATTTTTGGTACGAGTTAATATTACTTTGAACATTACGCTATTTTTTAAACCAAGGACGCAGAATCAAAATTTCCGGAAAAATCAATTTTTAAACCCCGATATCTCTGCAATGCATCGTCCGATTTTAAAACGGCTTTCAGTGTTAGATTCAGCTTAATAAGCTCTACAAAACACATATACATTTTTGATTAAATCAGAAAATTCATTTTTTCGAAAATTTTGTTTTACTTCCGGTTTCGACCGGAAGTGATAGATTTTCATTTCCAGCCTTATTACAGAGGTAAATCGATCAAATCATAACCATTCAAAATTTCAAGCCTCTATCTTAAAGCGTTTTTGAGAAAAGTCCGGGACAAAATGACTTTTTGAAATTTTTAAAAATGACGTCACGTCAAAACGGGATTGACGTTCTCTTTAAAACTTTAATATTTTTGAGGGACGCCAACTTACAAAAATCTCTGAAAATTTCATCAAAATCGGTTAAACACTTTTTGAGTTATGAAGCAAAAAAGGAGTCAGAAGAAAAGAAAAAGAATAATAATAATAATAATAAAAAGAAACCGAAGAATAACAAGAGGGTCTTCCGTTGAAAACGGAAGACCCTAAAAATAAGAATAATCTTAATTTTTTTCCCGCACAATAATAGAAAGGTCTTCCGTTGGAAACGGAAGACCTTAATGAATCAATTTAAATAAGAAATTCGTAAGATTTATAATGCAAAGGATTCATCGTGCATTCTGCAAAGCAAACATAGACTTTGTCCCTCGGAATATTGAGTAGCAGGATTTGCTGTGTTCTGTTTGAAAGGGGTAATACACTGACACCTATAGTTTATTCCGCGTTTCAAGCTATATTACGCAATTTGCAAGCGGGTACCAATCAGCAAATATAGGCCAGTGTTTGAAAATCTGAATGAGATATAAAAACATTTTATATATTTTTGCCAGCAAAAGATAAAAAGTAAGGTTATTGAGTTGTACTATAGGGAGTGACCACGATGGCCTGTGTCGTATAATTTAACCAAAGGTCTGCCCAAGAAAGCGGTCCGGTCAGGATTTCGATCAAACTGGAGTTCCGGGTTATTATATAAACAGGTACCTACAAAAGATTGAAATGTTCATAGTGATTCAATTATTTGTAACAATTAGGTGTTTTAGGCGAGGGATCCCTTTTCTTTTCAAAAAGGTAATGCGTGTTCGGTTTTAATGATGTAAAGAAATTTATGGACGCAATAAAAACACTCAGGTTTTATTCAATGGGTGTATGCCTACAAACAATTTTAAAAGTAGTTTTGAAAATCCCTGACCTACAAAAATTGATGAAGGACAAGTAAAAGCACTTTTAAAATAATGGTTTAAATAAGTTGTTCTAGTTATATAAGTGAACCAAATGACCATCAATAGGGTCGCTTTCTTAACAAGACCTGTCTCTAGAACATGCACGGACGATACTGAAAGGGCAATAAAGGCGTATTTGAAGAAACGTTAAGACTAAAGCCTTAGCATGTTATTTCAAAAATTACGGTTTACGACGATTAACAATCTGATGTATTGTTACACATTTTTAGAAATAACTTAATTGTAATCTTAAGAGCATAACTGCAAATAGTCCAGCCAAGGCATGAATTCACAATAAATTAATCAATAGACTGTCATTTTAATGCATGTTCAAGAAGTCGAATTGAAAAGGATTCATACCAAATTTTATTGATTTTTCATTATATTACAACAACAATAAATCACTTACATTGTATCTTTGGAAACATACCTTATATATAGATTCGATTGAATACCAGTGTCAATTACAAACACCAAATATTACTCCCGTTCCCTTCCCTCTTCTGCAGGAAATTCATCTGCTACTAAAAAAAATGACACAGATTTAACGAAAAAAGTAGTGATGTTTTTAAACGCTCCGTTGAACCGGGCATGAACTGCATAAAGAGACAAGAAATATCTATATAGCCATTCTAGGTATGAATATTATATGACGTGAGAAGTGTGAAAGAGGGTTTGCTTGTTGATATCGCAAGTTCCTGTTTTAATATCAACACAACAATACGTCCGCAAGCCAATGTCATTATGATGTAAAATATACCTCTCTACAGTATGACAAACAATGCAATTGTACACGTATGTAAATTTTTCCAATTTCGGTACATAGATTCCGCATGACCGAATTCATTTTCAACCAACATATTCCAAACGACAAATACACAATCATATACAAACATGCACAAGTCATTTACATGTAAATGAATTAAGGAAATAAGTACATGTACTTACCCTAGTTTGCAATTTTTAAACAACTACATGTACAATGTACATAACGAATTATGAATGTGACAAAACAGGATCACAGGGGCCCACTTACGGGGAGCGTGGTCATATTAATTGTATAAAATCTAGAGACCCGGAAAAAACGTTTTGAAGTAAAAGAAAAATCAAAACGTTCCTCCCATAGAATATTTGTCAATGGTAGCGGTTTAATAAGCTGAGTCGACCGACCAAAAGAAGTTTTTAATCTCAAACCAGTATATTGATTTATGTCAGCAAATCTTCCAATGTTTCTTTCAATTTTTAAATCTTTCGCAGGGCTATACATTTTATTTATAAATATATTTAATGTTTATTTTCATTCCATGGGTCACGACTTCTCAATCCAATGCCTTAATCGTTTATAAATTCGGGGGTTAATAATACAAATTTTATTTGTTTCACACTTTTGAGCTTTCATGTTGAAAACCCATGAACAAACAATTCTATTCAAAAACACAATACATTCTTGTTTGTGCATAAAATCGGAAGCAGATGGGATTCCATCTTTGATGCTATTGGCTGGCACTGTATTCAACAATAACGTTTTTGCACGAGAAAATATACACGATATATCCTGTCAACCACGCATATAAAAGAGCTATCGGCATACAACAGTAAACAGTTGTCGTAATAATCTAACATTAACCTGTATAAAATATTTAATATAAACAAAGATCTTGAGAAATCTGCACAAAAGATGAAGAAACTTCTTACCCACACATCGATAAGTCTATGGCGCGCCAATATCGCCACAAATACCAGCATCAGACTACAGGACAATAACGATGGTTTCTATATCATACACCGGTATGTCGCAATCTTTATTTAATCGGAATTCTTGATTTTTTTTTTCTTAAAAAAATATAAAGTCAAATAATGTTACACAAATAGGTTGTACAGTCAAGGAAAAAGGACTTCATACAGCACACTGTCACTCTATATGTAAAGCTATTTAACCTACATTATTTAAAATCTCGCAACATGATATTCTCAAAAACAGCATAAAAGAATAAATTGCATTCTGTGAAATATTCAAACTGTAATTACATGTAATTGAATCCTGTATTTATTTTCACATTAACTGATTAAGAATTCAATACAGTAACGCCATATAAGCTCCGTAACGCGTCGATTGGCAAAAATGCGAGATCTAACCGTTCTCAGCTGCAATAAAATTTTGTAACAAGTAAAGAGTCAAGTTTTCTGCTCTGTTTTACCCATCCCTGCATTTTAGATGGGGCATTAACGTCACGAAGCGTGCAGTTGAATGTTGAAATGCTTTCTTTGGCGATTCCGCATTAGCGGGTTATGTAATTTTTCTGCAATGATCGCTACCATCATAGCCCGTATGAATAATCAAAGAAAGCATTTCATGGTTTATATTTACATTTTCCATATAACAAATTAACAAATTGATTGTAAAAAGAAAGTAAAATTCACTAAATTATTGTTAATGTAGTTGTTAGCTAAAAGAAACAGCCAAATCGTTTCTTGTGGGAATTTGAGTCTGACGTCATCATGATTATTTCGTGCACTCCGTGTTTTTTATTAGGGTTGTACCAAGTGATAACTAGGGCGTGTAGATTTCAGTCCTGTCAGTTTCAGTTGCTGTAGGTTTCCACCAATCGATAAACAGGGCGTATAGATTTCATTCTGGCTGTTTCCAAGGACTATGAACTAACATACTATAAGTTTCCGTATGAATTAACTGTAACTTTCCGTAAGAAACAGTGGGAATCATACTCAGAAGTAAACACGACGTAGGCTATGTCATTTGCATTCGTAATTCCTTTATCATGTTAAACAAGACAATATCAGATTTGCTTTGTTAGTAAGAAGAAATACCAAATTCTAGTCCATATTAAAGTTAAATAGTGTGTGCATGTGTGTGTGTGTGTGTGTGTGGGGGGGGGGGGGGGGGTGATGAAGAGCCCTAGGATATTGAATTGTTGGTTTAAAAAAAAAACGTAATGGTACAATGGTACATGTACATGTATTTGAAAATAAGCATATATACATGTCCGTGAGGGTAAAGGATTTTACTGCAATGTGATAACCAGTGGAATTTCTGGTTAAAATAAATTGAACAATAGGTTATTTTTACTAACTAATTCAGAAACAGAAAATGTTGTTCATTATTTCCAATTTAGACCGCGGAACATTAACTGGCAAGTTTGATAATATACAGCTTACGTCAGTTTCACCTGTTGCGGTCAAAACATTTGAATTGGCGGGGACAAATTACGCGGACGTTTGAGAAAACATAGGATTGAAACTGTAGTTATAAGAAGTGTATTTTCAATCCACCTCAGCGTTTCTAACTTGTTATATAAGTTAAAGCGATCGAAAGACATTTTATTTAATATCAGCAAAGCGATTGAAAAATATTTTATTTCATCAATAAGTTTATATTCAGCAAATATTTAAGATCCCAATGCGGGGGAAATTATACGCAAGGCAAAGGATTGTCCGATGACTTCAGAGAATCAGTCATCACATTTTTGTGAATATGCTGTAGAAAAACAATGAACGCGCATATCTATTCTTATACATTCGCTTAGCGAAAAAAAAGGAAATTTTTTATCTGGGTACATAATTTCAAATCATTAAATCAGAATTTGAATTCTTCTTCTCCAGGAATAAACCCTGATTCAACAATGGCCCACTTGATTTCAGACTTGTCACTCTCTGCATGGGCGCTTCCCAGCTTATTCTGACGAACGATATCTATTTATATGTGTCTACCCTCTAATCTATACAATAGAATCAATTATATAGTCAAAATCAGTTGGTTTTACAGTATAGAGGGTAGACATAGATATCGTTCGTCATTTACAAAATTAGCTGGCGAGCGCCTATGATTCTCTGAAGACATCTCTCCGGAACAGTGTGCCTCTCATGTCTGATGATAATTTACTTATTGATGAAATAATAAAGTTTCAATCCAATGTTTTCTCGAACGTCCGCGTAATTTGTCCCCGCCAATTCAAATGTTTTGACTGTAACAGGTGAAAATGACATAAACTTTCCAATCTTGCCAGATAATGTTCCGCGGTCTTAACAGAGTGCACTTTCATTAACCAGCTGTTATATCAACATTCGTAAAAACTGCGTTTTTTAATACATGTATTGTAAAATCCAACAATTTTCTTTTTAAAATAATTTATCCGGTATATCATACACATACTTACATGTATAATTATACAAGTGTTCAATATGAAGTGTAATACAAGTACATAAATGTGATAAATATACATTGAACATGTGGTATTGACCGATTTTGTCCAGTTTGCATAGTAGAAATGATACTAATAAGTAAACATAAATATCAATAAAATTAATTTTAAAAAACCCTCAAATTCATGTACATACACAAATGCAATATGAATTTAAAATGTACATACATATATATCACTTCTTTGCACATACATAATTTAATGATGTAGAATAAATGAAAAACAACAAAAAACCCTTATATTTTGCATGGAATCTCTTTTTGTATTAATTTCCTAATTATATGAATAAATTATTTATATT
The DNA here is from genome assembly GCF_963853765.1 of Magallana gigas. Classification (NCBI taxonomy): domain Eukaryota; kingdom Metazoa; phylum Mollusca; class Bivalvia; order Ostreida; family Ostreidae; genus Magallana; species Magallana gigas. The sequence continues at coordinate 33,424,123 of NC_088859.1, forward strand.
AAAGCAATATAAGCTGCATTTTTTTTATAGCAAAATCTTAATTTTTGTTTGAAATGACAAAAATTTTAATGGTTTATTATTATATAAATAGTGCCTGTTTGGGAGGGTAACAGTTGAAATTGACACCCCGAGAAAACCATTGTCAACCGACGCGAAGCGGAGGTTGACAATGGTTTTCGAGGGGTGTCGTTTTCAACTGTTGTCCTCCCAAACAGGCACTATTTATTTTGTTATACTGAATATCTTCATTTTTAAGAAAATTTTACTGCTTTTATATAGGAATAACGTGAATTCTACCGCGAACCGTACGCGCATAATTTTCGCGCATGTAACAATTTTTAATGTTACCCGTTGCTAAGTGTGTTGCTAACGCTGAGGGTAATAGAACGGATTATGAACTGCGTCTTAACCAATCAGATTTCAATATTTAACATGAAAGTATAACAAAAACTTTTGTTGGTCATATTTTGAAGGAAAAGTTATTTGATAGAACAAAAATCTTTTTCCTGATGAAAAGTAACAATTTGTTAGTTTGATATTACCTATGATTTCCAAAAAAGTAAGTTTCATAAAAAAAATGTCACAAAAGCATATTTTTACAGCAAAATAGAATTTTGAAATACGCAGCTGACATGTTTTAATAGTATTCATCGAGATCATGCAGCAGGTGACATTAAAACTGATAATGAATATCAATTAAAGACGTTTTTGTTCATTGAATTGTATAGGCTTGTTTTTAAAGGTAACTGAAAAAAAACACCAACAAAAAAGCAATAAAAGACATGAAACCCTGAATTCAAGAATTCTTTTCCATATCGGAATTTGTTCACAAACTTGTAAAAGCAATGGCACAATTCCATAGCATCAACAAAATTTGGTTTTCACCAAAATATAAACTCTAGAAATACATGTATCACAGGAATCAATCTGCTTCATCTCTCTCTTCAAGTAAAGTCCACTTTAAAGAAAGACTTCCAATCACAGCTAGAGTTTTGGCATCAGAGCCATGATGGTGTTTTCTTAAAGAAAACGGCTCAACAATGATCTAGAATCCTGCACACTACACGCTTGGGATTTAAATGGCCTTGCGCCATTTCCTGCTTAATTTGAGGTCATGTTTACATAAGCGACGAGCCAACAGCTGTCTTCTCTCGGTCACCTCCATGCACTCGCTGGCTTTGCTGCAAACTTCGCCTTGATAGCGGCGGCTTTCGCTTTGACATTGCTAGTAGAGGGCTTTGCTGATGTACCGGTAGTTTTCCCGGTAACTAAAAAATCAAAAAAATTATCATCTTTAAAAAAACAGATATATCTTGTTATGCACTATTATATGCACATTAAAATTCCCCAAACATAATATGATTCCAGCCCTGGCTTATTTTATGATGCCATGATAATTCATGAGATACTCGCTATGAACACACATGAAATGTTAGCTGGAAGATTCTCAGCAAGAGCTCTAACATTTTTGGGTGGAAAATAATCTTTAAGGCATATATATTTGAATGTACCAGACTTTATACCTTTTGTTAGTCATCTACAATCAAGGCTAAATAAAAAGAAAAAAATCATGACAACAAAATAAAATCAGATTAAAGAATATCACATCACAGACAGCACGGCAAAACCCCAAATTACTTACACCAGGACCGTATTAAACATACACTGAAATAATTGTAAATTTAAAGAAATTTATCTGAAAACATCACCCAGCAAAAACTGATAAAGTTCTTATCACACATTTTACATTTATTATAGAATACATGTAATGATGTATAAGTTTTCTGGGGATGAGTTGCTATCACAACCAGGCCTACCTGTTGCCCCAGCTGACACTGGTCGCTTGGCCTTGGTAGCCGCTAGTGACACCGGCTTGCTCAGAATAACACCAGGTCTGGACTTGCTTGTCTCTCTGTGAAATTAATCAAATTTATCTTCAAATTCTTAGAATTGATTTCATTTTTCTATTAATATAAACATGAATTATAACAAAACTGTATCAAATTTGAAGTGTTACTTTGATGTGCATGCGATATCAACTGTATAATATATAGTATTACATGTAATATTTTGTAGAATTTTCAAATTTTTGCGAAACATTGATTAGCAAACTTCACGTTTATGTTTAGGGGGATCTAACTTTTGACAAGCTCACCTGGCAGGGTTGGTTGCAGTTGTCTGTCCTTGGATTGGTTTCAATGCCCTAGATAAGAGAGATTGGAAGTGACGTCTCATTGGCTCACTGGAAGGGAAGAGCAGACAATCCAGTCAGGATGACCAACGATTGTGCCGAGTGTGTTAGCCACAGCAAGCTGCTCTTCCAATCAGTGTGCCCCATATGAAACAGATCGGTGATGTAGGCGAAATTATAAAACCACACAATCAAAACATATTAAAAGTCAGTGCTGTTAGCTTACAAACAGTCAATTTATGTGATAAGTGCCATTAACACACACTGTTCTCTTTATGTGAAAAAATTGAACATTTTCATAAAAAGTTAAAGAAGAAAATAGTAATTTTAAATGATGCATTAAATTGTACTAAAACAATACAAATTCCAGCATACTTAAGAATGAGAGTGTGCAATCAAGTACTGGTACATTGTACTCAATTTTTAAAAAAAAATTCTAATATTAAATACAGTCCTGTTTCTTCATACTGACCCATTTGTTTGGATATGGTATACATTTCTTACCTCATCAGTAGAGGCTGTGACATTACCTGAAGTCTATGGACTGGTTTGCGGTGTGACTAGAGCTGTGTCTGGGTACAGGGGTCTCGGCCGGGGCAGACTGGGGACGCAAGTTACCGCTCACTTCAGAGTCACTACGCACAGATAAGGACTAATCAATCGATACCTCTCAGAATATTCAGATATCAAACTTAATAACTGGCCTCAACATCAATACACATGAAAAAGCCAATTTTAAAGGTTTTACGTCACATGAATAAAATAAACATTGAATACTGTCATGAGGTTCAACATTGATTTTAAGGATACTTTGCTTTCCGCTTTCTTTCCATAGCCTTAAGAGTGGCTGAACTGATCCTTGGATGAGAGGTAGAGACACTAGCTCTAATAGAGTTCTGAAAATTTAAAGTACAAAAATTCATTACACTGGGCAATTTCAGATTGAAGTCATCATTATTCTTCAAAAGGGATTGAAAAAAAATCTTTCAGCACCACAAAAATCACTGTTTCTTTAAAATAAAGCTTTAACAACTCTAATACAAAAAGAAATTGTGAAATGGCCAACAAACTTCCATCAAAGATCTATCAATAAATGAACAATTTAAAAAATCTAAATATGGTATAACATACATATACTATACTACATAATAACTGAAGTTGGGGTTGAAGTTTCTGTGAATTGTTTAAATATCTTAGGTTAAAAACTGGCACTGGGGCCATAAAACTTAGACAAGCTCTGTTTCCATTGCAGACTCACTTTTCCACAAGGAATAAATAGTAGAAAAGTGAGACTAAGATCAAAAGTAAGCTTGTCAAAGTTTTATGGCCCTGGGCCAGGTCTATAAGGTTAAATTTGACATTTAACACCTTCTTGTAAGCTCTTACACTGTCTCTAAGCCTCTTCTCTTCCATCAGCTGTCTAGAGTGAGCTATAAGAGCCATTCTTTCATGAACAGGAATCTCAAAGAAAATCTCATGGATGTCCAGCAAAGCTGCCTGCAGCTGATGAATAGAAATCAAAAGGCTGTATTTAGCTCTTGATCTAAGATGCATAGATACATTCAAAGCAAGTTAGCGAAATAGATTATAGTATAAAAAACAAATTGATTTCTTAAAAGAACAATAACATGTAATAGCTATGAACTTTTTAGAAGCTTCAAAATCACAATAACGTAGATTGACATTAAAGTTTTGATACATGCTTTTAATTTACAAGAATGTGAACTCCTTGAATTTGACCCTACCTTGAACATTTGTTACCAGCTTAATTCTTTCTATACATTCCTATTATGAATGCCATTTATTTGTGTTTACCTGAGCTATGATCCTGTCAAGCAGATCCCTGTCTTGATGAGAGAAAACACCTCTCTTGATGGGGGTCTCTGTCTGAAAACTGTACGCAAACTGCTTGGTGTCCTGCAAAATTTGTATCAAGTGAAGTTCATAAACAGAAAGAGGTACGACAGATAACCCAAGGCCAACAAAATTGCTCTTTAAAACTCCAATTTTTTCCCTCAAAATTTATATTTTAAATTTTGAAGGAATACCCATAATAAATTCCCACTTTCTGCTGCTCGCTGGACACACGTAATCTATAGTTTACCTGTATAGTTCTGACAATTTCCTGGACTTTCTCTGTCTTTAGCAGTCTCCTGGTTAAGTAACCCTTGACATAGGCTGAAACTCGCTCAAAACAAGGCTGAAGGTCATCATCAAAGACCTGTGTAGATGTATAACAAGATTCTCTATTACATGGAGCAATATCACAAAGTGCAAAGTGTAATTTCAGTACCGGTACATAAACTAAAACATTGGGATTGGTGCGTTTTAATCTTATTTTAAAACAAAAATTTAAATATCCTGTATTTTTATAAAAAAAACAAAAAAAACAAAAGAAACAAACAAAACAAAATTGACACATTTAAGTAGAAATTCAAGTAGTTTGATATTTTTATATAAAAGAACCCTCCCCCCCCCTAAAAAAAATCAAATAATACAACTCACCCTATCTGGAATCCTGACTGGTTTACTGTGTCTGGATGAAGATGGCTGTTTTACAGGTGAATGGACGAGAGGTTTGAAGGATTTGGGTGAGGGGGTGGAATGATTGACAAACTGGAGGGACTGTTTGGGAGTGGCTCGGCTGAAGGTACTGATGTCTGAGTTGTTATCCCGGTCCTTGGGATTGAAGTAAAGACTTGGACTAGATATATAGGCATAATGCTTGGGGACTGTGTCATGGTATTTGTCTTTTCCTGTGGTATTTCCATGGTGACTTATATGGCTGATGTTGAAAGGCTTTGGGAAAAAAAAATCAAGAAAAAATATCAACAAATTTTTACTAGATTTCATTGTCACTCTGAACTACATTAAAAATTTAGTGTATTCTCCCTTTCAACTGAAAAGAGCACTTCAGACTTAAAGTATTCATCTAAATGATTGTATAAAATGTACCGGTATCAGGCTCTTTTAATTAATCAGATAAATACACTGAAGAATGTACTTGATTAGTAGACAATTATGTCATTAAAGTTTAAAGTTTTTTATGTGAACAACCATTTTCAGAGAAGAGTCTCCCTCAAATCTATATAGTAAACAAAATGTAACTTACTTGCTCCACAGGGTCTGAATTATAAACTGCGTTGTTTTCCGGTGAGTGCTGAAGGTTTGGTTGACTGAGCTGAGTGCTGTTGCTGAGGTAAGAAACATTGCTAAAGTCTTGCTTTTTTATATTATTCTGATAACTCGCAATATCATTCTGTAATTCCATTTGCTCTCTTCTTTGGATAACAAAAAGTTCCTCCAACTGCTGTCTCTGTTGTTCAATTAAAAATTTACGGATTTTGTCAAAATGTTCGGCTTGAATCTGTATCAGTTCTTCTTCAGACATACTTTCAAGGGACTGGAGACTTGAGGTAAAGGACTGAATAGCTGCTGTGATGTCAGCGGGGGTTCCCAAAGGGGGCATGTCTGAAGGCATCCCAGTATTCACTGGAGAAGCCTCTCTCTGGCTCTGAACCTGAGAGAGGTACTTCTGTATATGTTCTGCCTTACCCTCTTGTTCAGTTGAGGTATCTAATGATATATTTTGTGCACGTGGCTTTTCGTATCCATTTTTCACTTCTGCGTCCATGTTGAGTTTTCTTTGAGCAGAACGTGAGGCTGGTCCCTTGTTGTCTGTTCTACTGGTTACAAACTCGTGGGACTCGGCAGGTACAACTGCTGGTGACGCCTGGTGGACCGGCTTAGAGTTCAGCTGTGCTCTCTTTGCTTCTGCTTTGCTACGAATTCCCTGAGTCTGTACTCTGTAAATAGAATCTGCTGTGTTCGGTCTATGTTGTGATACTGATGGATGCTGGGATGAAAGATTTTCACTTGATGTCACACTGGGTTGCGCTTTGTCAGTTTTCATGCTTGTGTTTCTACTGCCTCCTAATACTTTTTGTGCGTTTGAAGCTTGACTCCCACTTCTTGAATCTGATACTGATGATTTGGTATTTCCAAAACCTGAATCTCGACTCTTGAGTAAATCTTGACTAGCTTTGAGTGTACTACATTGACTACTTTCGTCAGATCTCACACTTTCTTTCACACTGCCTTGAGTATCAACATGGGAAGACGAAGACACATTAGTCTGCACAAATCCCTCTGAAGTCCCAACCATGGATTTCCCTTTGAATTCATTTTCTTTGTCAGAGGTATTGTGTTCAAGTTCATTTCCATATCCATGAAATGGAAGACCTTTACTGAATATATCCTTGGGAGTCCCAGGAGAGGACTCGTCGGTTTCGGGACTCAGGGCCACTTTGCTCAACATAGACTCTGGTTCCTCGGAAATGTTCTCGCCACTGACCTGAGGCCCAGAGCCCAACCCCAGGTCATCCGAGTTTTTTGGCGCAATTTTGAGTTTCAATTTTTCCTGTGAATCGACAGTTTGCAGACCGTCCACTGTATCTACACTCACCCGCGGACTGTTCTGAGGAGTGATGTCCATTTTTCTCACAGAAATTCTACCTTCCAAAGACTGACTTGCACTGGTGCTTATCTCCGTCAAAAATGAAGAGAAATGAACTTTGCTTTTGGCTCCTTTTGGACTCATTCTCTTGTTCTGTTGTTGACCCCCTGATGCCGAGCCTCCGGAACTCATTATGGAGTTCGAAGCTGTACTCGTTTGAGTTCTATTTCCACCACTACTGGAACTGACCGGCTCAGAACTGACTGCACTAGAGTTATGTGAAGATGGATTCTGTGTATTTGATGTTAACGATTCATCTGCTGTGTTTTCAGATGCCTCTTGCTGAATGTTATACTGATTTAAGAATAACTGAGCTTGAACAGACCCAGGTTGTATTCCTGCTGATGCTAGAATCTGATCTGTAATTTGCTGTCGAATCTCAACAGTATCATGTCCTGATGACCCAGTAGAATTCATTGTACTCATGGTGTCCTGAATGTTTAAACACTGCGATAATTTGGCAAGCACATGACTTATCTGCTGTTGCCGTACTGAAGACAGAGGCATTCCTGCAAATTCCTGTGGCAGTGAATTGCAGTTCTCCAAAGATGTCAAATCTGACAGTGAATCAAGTCTTTCTTCCTTAGCATCTTCTTTAATTTGAGACGGTTTACTGTGTGGTACTGGGGTTTTGGGTTTCGCACCATGACTGCCCTTACTCTGTGATTTCTGCTGGGTATTCTGGGCCGTAGATTTTTCTGCATCTCTCTGTGATAGAGACTTCTTTTTCTTGGACTTTCCTACCAATGTTAAATTTGGAACACTTGTGGAACTAGATAATTTTGTCTTGGGAGACATTTTGCTCTTCTGCTCCTGAACTGATGGACTGCTGTCTGGTGACAAACCAGCAGAAGCCAGATCAGGATTAGAAACACTGTGCTGTGTTGATTTCAAGAGTCTCTTTCTTCTTCGAGAAGCAGTTTCCTCCACCTGTGACTGTGAAGAGATAGATGTTTCTGAGTCTGATTTGTCAATGTCCCTAAGGTCAGGCTGTGATATAGAATACTGTCCTGATAAACCAAGCCTGGCCCTCCTCAGCTGTTGCTTGTTCTTTGGAGAAGTTGGAGGTTTTGGAGTTGGCAAACCCTCAATCTTTGCAAAATTTGGAAGAGAGGACATTGAACTGGCTCTTTTCAGGTTACTCAGGGCTTTATTTTGGTTCTGGTTTTGAACCGGTTTTGGTATTTGGGACTGCTTGGATTTGCTGTTAGGCTGAGTTGTCTTTGCTGTCTTAGAATCACTTTTTTCCTTCACAGGTTCAGTTGTTTGTGGTTTCACACTGTTTGATGAAACTTTTTTCTTCACATTGTTCTCACTTAAGTTTGGTTTTGCCTCACTTTTCTGAGCTGACACAGTTTTTTCTTCCACCTTTTTGGAAACTTGTGATCTTGAAGTCTCTGGGCGCTCTCTCTTTGAATGGACACTTTTACTGGTAGTATCTGGCTGAGATGACCCACCGTCCTGCAGTCTAGACTTAGCTCCTGACCCTGTGTTCGTAGACTCGGGGGCTGAGTTTTTGAAGCTGGGTGCTGGAGAAGCTCTTACTGATGCAGCACTGTCGGAACCCACAGGGGAGGAGCATGTAGACTCAGACACTCCTCTGCTGGAGGCTCTTTTCTCCTGTAAACAAGTCAAAAACACGCAATTATATCATTGAATCTCACTCTGCAAACAATACAAAGAATTTAATCTTAACACATTACTACATGTATTACAACTACGAAACATAATTCTGTATTCATCTTAACACAAAAATAGAAATTGATATCTTCCTAGTTTTACTAATAAAAGGCAATGGAATAACTTAAATGCAGAATTTGAATTCAACACATTCAAATCAGTGACATCAGAAAAGCAAGTATATGTATTAAAAACAAGAGAGAACGGAAATGTGCTCAATTTTAAAGCTCAGAACCAGACTCCTAAAACTCAGTGATTGTTACAAGTGAAACAAAACATAAAAATTTAAAAACATATTAAACAAATTACAGAATCTTGATATTCATGAAATTGATTTTTATTTTGTAATTTTTTTAATTTTCCTAATCTATTTGTATGAAGTGTGAGATAATTTTTAACAGAAATAACAGCAAACCATATTTTTCCAACTATTTGAATGAAGGAAAGAGTTAAAGCATACCTGAGTATGTGTTCACTTATGTTTAATACTTATATACATGTACACACTCACACATATGTATACATCTTTACTTGGAATACAAATTCAAACAGGTTTAAAAGATAGTGTGTATATAGAACTTCAATCAAATCTGAAATACAGTGCAATGAACACATCAACAACACAAAGAACTCGGCTATCAGGGTTTCACTCTCAATCCAAAGGGACGGGTGTTAGCACTGGACATTGATTGGGATCAAGTGGACTGCTAGTACAAGCTCTACAGTGATCCAGATGATACGAAAACTCCCCTCACCAACGCATAATTTTGTGTATGTCAGAATATCATAGGACATAAAAAATTCCTTCAGTAACAATTTGATGATTTTTTTTTATTTTTTCATAAAATGATCTGTGTCCAACTAATACAACCAATTTTTTAAAAATAAATTACTCACTTTTTAAAAAAATAAATGAAAATGTAATCACTTAAGCTTTTTTAAGAAACAAGTGTTTTGTGAAATAAATCTACAGGAAAACTACTGTATTAAATGAATCTTTAATATACATGTACAATAACTCTTTAAAATTCTATCTAACATACACAAAGTTTTTTATGGAAAAAAACACCCAGAAATATGATTATCAGAGTATAAAGTCTCAAGAGTGACGAAAAATAAAAATTTCTCATCCACCTACAAGGAGTCGGGATATGTTAGCTGTCCGCGGCAATCGAGAGCGGCATTTTAAGGAAAATTCCTTCTGCAAAGTACATTTGCATGGAGGTTTAATGAAGGATGTTGGTTATGGATGAAATGGACGATGAATGAAGCAGACTAGGTAGGATACAAAAAATTTCAAATCGGCAAATTACGACCAAGGTAATGATCGAATACTTCACTGTTAACAGGGATAAAAGGGACTCTTTGCAAAGCACACAGAATCAAATTTCAGGTAAGATTATGGTTGTTGGGAAAAAATATAAAAGTTTAGCGGGCTTTATTGAATTTCTAAATGATACATTAAATTCAAGTTCTTTTACTTCTGCAGAGACATTAATTTAAAGAGATTTTGTACTAAATTTGAATATTAATAAGAGAAAAAAAATCTACATATCGTTTCAGTAAAAACAAGAAACTAGAATTTGTTAATGACTATGGTTTTTTAAATTGATATGAACAAATTTAGAGCACCTCCCCCATAGCATTACACATCTTCCCTAAAACCAGGGCTAATGATCAAATGTTATTACAACCTTAACGTAACCATGATTGTTATGGATGAAAAAATGATCAAAATGAAATACATATCTACATTACATTGGGTAATATATGATAACAAATCAAATTCAAAAAAAGTGTTCCAAAAGATTTTATTAATCAATAGCTAAATTCAGTGTAAATTCAATGTTTAAAACAAAAAGGTGAAAATGCCTTGAGCTGTTTATCTATTATACTATATAGTATTATTATAGTTTAATACATGTATAACATGTGTATAAAGTTAACAAGATATGGATACTTAAAACTTCTACATTTATTCTTTGGAAATCCCTGAGCACATAAGGGGACATAACTGATGATTTCCTAAGTAGACAATACCCACCTCTACCTCCGACACAATGGACTGTACTTTGGCCACCAACTGTTCTCGCTGCATTGTTCTCCTGCGTGTCTCGCGCTGAACGGCCTGCCGACGATAACCAGCCATTTCTTCTTTTCTTTTCTGTGTCATCTATAATGAATTCATAATTACTTACTGGTAGCCATTGAATAGATAATTGAGAAAAATTTATCTGTCATGATTTAACTTGCATAGATACCATATTTAAACTTTATCTGTTCACCTATATTGCACAGCACTGTAATAGTGACCCCCCCCCCAAAAAAAAAAAACCCAAGATAGAAATGCAGATTTAATTTTCATAGTGGCTTTTTAAATTAATTTACATGCAAGCTTAAACCACATAAACCTACCTAGTTATTTAATTCAAATAGGTCATCTACTTGATTCTTGTAAATCAATTTGATTCAGATTTATAATGCACTCCCTAAAGCATTTTTGCCTGATTCGACTTCTCATTAGCTTTTGCATGCAAGTCCAAATATCCTAGCCAGACCAAAACTTATTAGAGATTAGAAAGTTTCAATGTAACAGAGTTAAGCGTGTTGTTTTTGTTTACCACAGGTGGTAGGATGGGGACGCCGTTGAAGGTGATGGCGGACGTGAACTTGTTGTCCAGACAGAGTGAGTGGTTGACCTCCGCTTTGTCCAGGGAGTGGTTCCTCGTCTCAAAGTACTCCAGCAGGTCCCCCATCATGGGCGGTAATGCTGCCTGGAAGATGTAACAAACACATATACCACAAGCATTGTTTACATCCTATCAAATTTTACATGCATCATAACACGTTTGATCATATTATATATACCAAACTCTTCAACAAATCTTTTGAAAATTTCTATCTGAAAAAAATCTAACTATTAATGGGAAGACAAATATTTGAAAATTTCTACTGATATATGAAAATCATAACTGTTGATTTAGAGAAAATTGAGTGCAAAGGCAACACAAAAATACTTTAGTCAGCTTATGATAAATTGTAGCTAATTGACAGTAGTCTTTAGTCACTTTATGATAAATTGTAGCTAATTGACAGTAGTCTTTAGTCAGCTTATGATAAATTGTAGCTAATTGACAATAGTCTTTAGTCAGCTTATGATAAATTGTAGCTAATTGACAGTAGTGTTATTAAACCAGAAGTCCTCTAGAAAATATCTTTATTTCTCTAATGTTCTATGTAATTTGTTCTGATTAAAACAATGAATAGTATGACATTGATATCAAATTCTTTAAGAAAAATTAATATATTTTAATAAGGATTAAATAAAGATTAAATAAAGATTAAATATAGAGTCTTTACACATTCCAACACAGGTACATCTTACCATAATTATTTCAATATAGGTATATCCCTAATACAAAATAAATCCACCAGTGAGAGAAATTAGTAAATTCCAACACACAAACACAGTATTTGTGAACACCATCACCCTAAGTCACAAAGTTGTTGTTTATCATTGCTCATTAAAAACAGATCAACCCCCTCAAACAAACATCATGAGGAAGCAATGTTTAGAAATCACTCAATACACATTGCCAAATCTAAGATGACCTCATTTGGATACAGGTAAACATTTCACAGGTATTAGAGTTACCTAATAACACATAAATTAACAAACTCAGATCCCTCTTAATCTCCATTAATCCAACTGGAATCTGAAATGTTATGTTGAAGTGTAACAACCTAGCTGAGACGACTTCATATTTTTAAAGAAAAAAACAGAGAGAGATATCTAAACAGCTTTTCAGGTTGACAATAGTGGCATTTTGCCAGCACTCAAATTCTATGCATGTCGGGTTTGTTTTTCCAATCAAATACATGTTATTATAAATACCTGTATATCTAAGAGACATATTAATTTTCTAGAATTATGGATGAACTTTTCTCAAATGGTGAAGGCTATTACAAACCTTTAAAACCTTATTCCTCTGCTTTATTATTTTCCTTGTAAACTTTTAATATACACCATAGTCTATATTCGAGGATCAATATTTCAACATGTATGCTTACTTAGCTCATTCTTTTCCTTTATAAAAAATTTAAATCCCCAAAGCAAAAAATCTACAGAAATGGTCTATTTATTTCAATGTAATGCTTGAATTAATTTTACTACTTTATTGATCAAATTGTGAGTGTATCTTTTGGTCATTATAGACAAGACACATGAATTGTTCATAATATCACTTTAACTTTAATCCATTATTTTTCAAATATTAATAATAACGTTGCAATATATTTGGATGCCATTGTTTTATCAAATGTCAATGTGACAATTCATTAATACTGGTATATTAAAAAAGATTGAATGATTTTTATCACCAAAATCAAAGAATTAAAGCATGTCTACAGATCAGCACTTAATTAATAATGATCTTGGAATTCCAGATGAAACAAGAGGCCCATGGGCCACATCGCTCACCTGAGGAACAATAGGTATGATAAAATCAGCTTAATGGAGTCATAATACAAACTATCTGGACAATGTACAATAATACATGTAGATCCTGTATAAATAAAATCCATTTTCCCCTGGACATTCTTATGTTTATAATCATTAGTCCCTTTTCTAACAGGATGATTTTATAGTCATATCATATGTTGAGTATTGCAGTTCTCAAAAAGATCCTTAACAATAGTTTATATATGGGATATAAACGTACATCAAACTCTGAACCTTCTCGTGAGGCCTAAGAATTGTCCTGGGGCCAAAGTCTTAACAATTGTAAAGAATCATCTAGCTGATTAGTTTCTGAGAAGATTTTTAAAGATCTACCCTATATATTCCTTTGTTAAACTTTGACCCCCCTCCCCCATTGTGGCCCCACCCTACCCCTGGGGATCATGATTTTCACAACCTTGAATCTACACTACCTGAGGATGCTTTCACACAAGTTTCAGCTTTCCTAGCTGATTAGTTTCTGAGAAGTAGATTTTTAATGGTTTACTATGTTTATTCCTATGTAAAACATCGACCTCCCATTGTGGCCCAAACCTACCCCCAGGGGTCATGATTTTCACAACCTTGAATCTACACTACCTGAGGATGCTTCCACACAAGTTTCAGCTTTCCTGGCTGAGAAAAAAAGATTTTTAAAGATTTACTTTATATAATCATATGTTAAACTTCGACCCCCCATTGTAGCCCCAACCTACCCCCAGGGGTTATTATTTTCACAACCTTGAATTTACACTACCTGAGGATGCATCCACACAAGTGTCAGCTTTCCTGGCTGAATAGTTTCTGAGAAAAAGATTTTTAAAGATTTACTCTTTATATTCCTATGTAAAACTTCGATCCCCCATTGTGGCCCCACTCTACCCCGGGGGTCATGATTCTCACAACTTTCAATCTACACTACCTGAGGATGCTTCCACACAAGTGTCAGCTTTCCTGGCCGATTAGTTTCTGAGAAGAAGATTTTTAAAGATTTACTTTATATATTCATATGTTAAACTTCGACCCCCCATCGTGGCCCTACCCCCGGGGGTCATGATTTTTTCAACTTTGAATTTACATTACCTGAGCATACTTCCACACAAGTGTCAGCTTTTTCTGACCGATTAGTTTCTGAGAAGAAGATTTTTAAAGATTTACTGTATATATTCCTATGTAAAACTTCGATCTCCCATTGTGGCCCCACCCTACCCCCGGGGGTCATGATTTTCACAACTATGAATGTACATTACCTGATGATGCTTTCACACAAGTTTCAGCTTTCATGTCTGATTAGTTTCTGAGAAGAAGATTTTTAAAGATTTACTCTATATATTTATTTGTTAAACTTGAACCCCCCCCCCCCTCCATTGTGGCCCCACCCTCAGGTGAGCTTTAAAGGTTAAGTTTACAATACAATAATTGTTAAAGTTGGTTTCTGGAAGAACAGACTTTGAAAATTTTCTTAATAAATATTGACAATTTTTTTACTTTTTTAATCTTTAGTTTTTAAGATCTGTGTACAAACATAGAATTGTGAGCAAATCTCAGTATCTTGCTTATAAATCGAAGCGTAACACTCAAATATGGTTAGTAAATAGAAATTGTAAACAATTAAACACAAGAAACATGCACTATAACAAATGAAGAACACAATTTATTTTTTCGAAATGAATCATATATATATATATACCTACATATTTCCGTCAGCGATATCAAACTCTATTTAAACTGAATAAACTCGAGAAAATGCCGAGCGACTCAACAAAACCTATTGCATTGTAATCTACCATTACGCAAAAGATAATGCCGAATTACCGATAGAATGAATTGTATTTCAGTACTTTTTTGATACATCAGATTTTGCTTAATTTGCGCAGGTAAACAGTTAACTGTTTGATTTACCGAAGTATCTGTTTGATTTGATACGTAAAAATCACGAAATACAGACGATAGTCTCCAAGTTACAAAGCATAAATAATGAAAACGAAACGAAAATCAGAACAAGCTAACACCAACGTCATGTGTGAAAACTGTCAACGCATTGAAATATTTAGCCTCAATTTACTTCACAAAATCGGCACCAATATATTTTGCATGTTTCAAAAATTTCCCTTCATACGCGAACTGTTGCATAACAAGCAAATTCATCATAGTCAGGTCGACCCTTTTTCGTATAATGTCATAGCTGCTTTAAACAAAGAGCCTCGTTTTAGAAGTATGGAATACGAGTCTTGGTAAAATGGGTATGCAAACCCGGGCCGTGGCAAAATAAAAGCCGGGGCAGATCGGCAATCGTCAATTCCAAATACGCATTATTTTGCGGCATATTTACAGCGAATACAAATATTACTGTTCCATCAAATATCCTGAAATTTTAATGAGATTGGCAGATTAATAACTGCCAATCTTTTGTTTTGCCCAGGCCAAGTCTTGCCTACCCATTTTACCGGATGCCGAACGCGAAGCTGAAACACGCCTTTCCTTTATAATTAATTTCGTAATAACTCAGATTTGAAACAGAATTAGACCTTAATTTTTGCAATTTATATTTTCCTTCCCATAAGGATAATTTATGCTAAACTACGTTGAATTGAAATCAGTAGTTCTTGAGAAGAAGATTTTTAAAAATGCACCCCCCTTTTTCTACAGTTTCAAGGTTTTCTCCGCTTTGAATACAGATCGGACTTTTATTTCTGCAATTTATATTCGCCATCCCTTAAGGATGCTTTGTGCCAAATTTGGTTGAAATTGGATAAGCGGTTTTAGAGAAGAAGTTCAAAATGTAAAAAGTTTACAGACGGACGGACGGACGGACGGACGGACGGACAGACAGACAGACGGACAGACGGACGACGGACAAAATGTGATCAGAATAGCTCACTTGAGCTTTCAGCTCAGGTGAGCTAAAAAGAGCTTATGAAATATATATGATCACAAAAACATGGCTAAACTTGACAATTATTTATTTTACTAAGGCATTAACAGTGACTTGAAAAAGGGAAAACTTCTATTTTACATACATTAATAAACTATTTTTCATACATTGATAAAGAAGCAATATTAGTCAAATTTATACTCGATTGTAACATAGCCCTTTCCTGGACACCTGAGAGCAGAAGAAAGAGAAAACCCAAAACTGTCGAAGAAAGTGGATGGAGATCCTGTGCTGAGGCAAGGATTGCGGCTGCGGACAGAGGTGGATGGATATGTTCAGTTGGCGCCTTATGTGCCAGAAGGCAAGAAGAGGAAAGGTAACAGGTAGGTAATTATAACCCCCCCCCCCCCATACACATGTGTATTCCAAAACTAATAGGAATCACTTGTTTTTCATTCATACAAATTTTGTTATTTGGCATGCAATATGTGAATACTTGTATCTATCAAAGTAAAAGCTTATAGATTCACTGTGTTAATTTTGCCAAAAGGTCAGCAAAATTGACTCTGAATAAGCTTGCACACTAATCATGCCTGAAAATTATAAAATATTTTTAACAACACTTTTATTTCTAATAAATTGTCATTCCTAATACCTGTTTAAAAAGGAATTTTTAATTTGTAATACAATGTATATGTGTAATTTGACACAGGATATGCTTAAAAAGTACTTCAATGTGATATAACCTTGACCTTTATGAATGCCAGACTTTGCTATAATCGACCTTTAATGTTTGCAAAGCTCTAACTGTATCAAGTATGAGTGGTGTAACTCATATCAGTTTTGTATCACCAGTGTCTTTAGATTATCGTAATATCTCAGGTATAGAATCTTATCTCAAAGGTATTTCAAGCATCAATACATCACAGTGTGCATTTTGTGCATGCATCACCATTAAGTAACCAAAACAGAAGTTGTAAGGTTTCTTATTAAATGTTATTTCTTTTTCATTAACATAGAGACCATATTAAACACACACACACACAAAATAAGACTAGTATTTTCATCCTTGATAATTTAAAAAAAATTAAAACCCCAACAATATTTCTCTTGAATAGTTATATACTCATTCCGTCTTACCATTTTAAGAACTCTTTCTCGGATCCTTTGAAACTGATCTGTATCTTGACTGCCGTTTACAGACATATGATCAAGTCCCATATTTTGGGTCGTCATTTACACAAAAATCACCTTGTAATTGATTTAGAATTCTCTTATATCAACCAAGACACAAATTGGTCCATTGAAGTTGCAAAAACTCTCAATATGGCCCAAAACTTCCCCATTTCAAATATGAGACTGGTTTCGTATGCCTATTTGGTGGCAATAATTTGCAACTACAGCACACAATGCAGATCTGTGACCAGTATGAGAAAGTAATCTGACACAATGGCTAGCTTTAATACCTATTATTTCCAAAAACAACTCTTGTTCCAAAACGATGCTTACCTCATTGGGAAACAAAAGAACTTTGAGATTTAAACTAAGTTTTTTTCAGAAGTAAGCAGGCATAGCATTTAGGACTAGTACTACGGATTGTTATTTTATTTTTTTGGTTCCAAAGCCAGAGAATACTGGACAAAGCTGATCGTCTGGCCAATCCTTTGTTAATCCAATTACAGAAGCATTATCAAACGAGTATTGACCAGGCAGTTTATGTATTTACACTTTGGACCATTTTTTTTCTCTCAAAGAGATAACATATATAACTAGATGAGAACAGTAGGGTACAAAGGTACACTGGATTATACCGGTACTCGATCATCTGACATAAATACGCTGCTACCCCAAAATCTCAAAAGACTACCTACATGACAAATTTTCAATATTATAAAATACAATATCCAGAACTTTCAAGAAAAGGGATTGGGGCTTTTTGATAAAAAAAAAAAATTGATATGATTGTCAAACACCAATATCATTGTGAATATAATGCAAAAAAAAAATATAAATCAATATATTTCATATGTCAAATAAGTAATGCCTTCAATACTTAAAATTTGATTTTACTTATTCTAATATTTTCTGTGTATTACCAGTACATGTTAGTCTTTCTGCTCAAATTATCAAATTATGAGTTTTCTTAAATTAATTTCGCTTTTAGAAATAGAAATTGAAAGTGTTGAAAATGGGCGGATATAGACTTGCACAGGTCTTTATGTTTTGGGGTTTTTTTAATTTCTTTAGTATCATTTTGACGAAATTTCGCTGTTTCATATCTAGAAAATTGAATTTTTTTGCTTGATCTCTACCATACTGTGATCAAATAGAGGTTTGACTTTATATGTTTAGCATCAATAACAGTGATAAAAGAGAATACTGATTATTAAACATAAAGTCTGGGCTGAGCTAGCCTTTATATGGCTGATATTACAAATCTAAATTTGCTTTCCATAAATCACTTATACCCCGGTACATGACTCTAAAACACTAAAGATTGATTAAAAAATCAAATTAACTTCCCATAAGAATAAGAAACTAATTGCGCAACTTGTAGTATCTCGATCCAAGACTGGAATAAACTAATATAGCTCTGTAGGACCTTGTTAATTATGTAAGTCGGCTCATGCGTAAAAGAAATAGGCCAATGTATTAAATCATGGTAATTAAGTTCAATCAATATCATCCAGGTCAATATGACAGCAGTTACATACTCTGTGCATTAATGTGTCTGGTGAAAATAAAATACTTAATAGCAGTATCGCTGTACATCACGAATCCCACTTGCATGTAACCTGCAATTATTAGTTTTATGTCTTTTCAGCATCCCGGGTATACACCCATTAATGGCCTATTTTTACCCCAACACGATTCCTTTTAATTGTTTCAGTTAACATTAGGGAACTCCAAAGTTACTTCAAGCAAAATAACACAGTAAACTTGCAAACCTCTGGTGTTTCCTTGTCCATGCCTAAATCAATTCAAATCTTATACACATGTATTTGCAACTCTCTTCATGCATAAATATCAGTTAACAACTTTAATCCATGTTATATATTATATATAATTTTATTTTAGCTGGATATGCTTTGCTAACAAATTTCCATTCAAGATCATACATAGGAGTACTCATAGAATAAAATTACTGTACAAACTATAGCGCGGTACATGTATGTTTATGTCTGCATAAGAATCAGATGCGGAGTGATGATTTTAATTATTTTGCTTATTCATCCATGTTCCTACCGTTGACTTCCCTCAGATTCGTGTGATGTACCACTACAAAGGCGGAAGCATTGCGGCTCTGTCAATATCCTTCAATCTGCCATCATCTTCAGCTGGCACCTAACTTTCATTATTAATTCATTCATGAACTCTATAATAGATACAAAGAGTACACAATGTAAAGATTTGCAGTCACGTTTCAGATAAAGTGCGTACATGTAAACTTAACTTTGAATTCTTCCAATGTCAATTAGAGTTGATTAATCTAAAGTTATATACAATCAATCATTCAATATTGATTCTGGAATAAACACCAAAGGAAAAAAAGTATTCCATTTACAACAAATCTGACATGGATATATGTGTATATAACTTATGTGTAAGTTAACAAAGTTTAGGAGTAACTGCTGTTTTGAAAAAAAAATCTAAACATACACCATGTACAGCTTGCTCCACTTATATTGAAATCGCTTATTTTGAAATAGAAATAAATCCCCAGTTTTTGCCTCTCATTTTCTTTGCATTTATTGAACGGATATAATGAAATCGGCTATTTTGAAATATCGCTTATATTGAAGCCACTGATCAGTCCCTATAGGGGATATATAGTTATTTTTATAATGGTTATATTGAAGTACTCCCTGGCGGCTGTCGTCATGGTTGGTGACAGTAATTATGCCAGACTGACCGGTTGATATACAAAGGTGTGAATTGATAAGTTCTCATCATGTGTTTTTATACTTCTTTTAAAAAGTAAAATTTTTTCACTGTTGAATTTTTTGTTTTTACGCATAAGGATGTATTGAGGCTAGACGTAATATGGAAACTCCAAAGAAAAAAAACCCCTTATCTTCGGACACTAAATACGAACTAGTTATGGCTATTGATAAATGACAAAGCCTGAATACGAAATAGCAAAGGATTTTGAGATTATCGCGAGTACACTTACGATGATATACAAGCAGTGTACAGCAGTATTTGAAGCGTTTGAGTCTGGTGATTTTTCTCTAAAAGGTAAAAGAATGCGATCGGAGATTATGATGAGGTTTAAGATAGTAACAAAATGAAACTTTAAAAACTTACGGATATAATTTTAATCAAACTTTCAAGGACTAATACCCATGTAATCTGATCACTGTAAAAGATAAATGATGACCAAATAATTTGTTCAGGTTTGTTTTTCTATGCTTACATTGGGATTGAGCTTTCAGAAAAATGGCGGCTTCACGTCAGTCAATTTCGCTTATATTGAAATACGGATATATTGAAATAATTTGCATGGTCCCCTGAATTTCAGTACATCCGGAGTAGGCTGTACATATATACTGTACCCTTATTTTTAACATTAATTAACCCTTCCATGTTTGATTTTACTTTTTGCAGCTAAAAAATTTAATATGTATGAAAATACACAAACTTCTTATTATGAATAATATTATATCAGCACTCACATGGATTGTCGATTCTTTATAACTACATATCGGTATATGCAATAAGACAGATCATTATATAATTATTGTATGTATGAAACTTAAATACTTCATTAATATTCATGTATTTTATCATATATATGCAGTGTTCATGTAAAAAAATAAAATTTTTAAATGTATAAATTTTATCCTTATCCCTTTGAGGGTTGTGTAAACATAGAATCAATTTTGGACAGCCTGCAAAAAATAAAGGGCTACTTAAAACATTGAAATACAATGTACATGTACATACATGTAATATCAAAGTTACACACTTTGGAAACCTGCAATATATGCATATTTTAATAGTTAATAAATGAGCATATGCCATGGGGTAGACAGACACCTCGGCCAAACGACACCTCGGTCCTGACAGTTCAGCCCAAAATTATTTACACGTCTGCCCATATAACAGACGCATCGGCAAAATGAAAATTTTCGGTTGTAATATATATGTATACGATATGTCTATGTATGCAATAAAATTTTTCAATATTTTACAGAGGTGTCTTATATCTTTGGCCGATCCTTCATGGCTAAGGAGTCATTGGGTCTTCATGTAGATGTACATGTACGTGGGCCCAGGTGTCATTGCAGCGAGGTGTCGTTGGGCTGACCTGTCTGACATTCTGCCATGGTGCCAGAGAGATCATGTAAATAATATATTTACATATATGCAGGTACATGTTGACCTGCATCGTTAACCATATGCTTAAACTCTGTCTACAATATTTTGTTAAGATCTTGCTGATTGATAATAAATGAATAGTAACTCTTTGGGGACTATGAGGACATGACTCTGGCACCTGGTTTCAGGAAAGGGTCATGTACATGTGTATGTGCTTAGTCAAACGGGAGGACAACCAATGCCTCTTTAAAACATCCCCTGAAAATTTTACGGTGAAAAGTGAGACGGATGCTAAAGTTCTCAAACTCATGCAAAAGTAGGCCTACAAAATTATCTAAAAATGCAGAATCACGGCAGATTTAATATTACCCATTGTCAAAGCACAATATTCCACTATTATTCTATGTAATTTCAATACTTACATGCTAGAATTGTCTGTATAATAGCACGATTTTCAAACACCTACGTTGGTTAATTAACATACAAAGAAATGAATCTTGAGATCATCAGTAACAAAGTCTGTCTGCTTTTGCAAGTCTACACATGTATATTTTACACACGTGGCTATCAAATTCTGATATAATTTGTTTTTATTCATGTCATTCATTCTTTCATATGATATCAAAATCGTATTATGAATAAAGAAAAGGGCGATTGTCTTTGCATACCTTTCAGAACATATAATCATCCCTAGATAGACGGGAATAGCGCCATTTATCAACAAACCGTCGTGTTTTGGTTGATTCCAAATTTGACAGAAAGAGGACCAGCGATTGGATGAAAGTTTCAAGAACCAGCTAATCAAAACAAAGGATTGATTTTGAGTCATTTTCAGTCACATGATGTAAACATGGTGCTTGTTTATCATCGTGACAATTAATCATGTAAACAGAGCTATTGTAAGTACACGATGCATTTTTTCATTATATGTAATATTTTTTTACGAAGTCGCATAACAACATCCGAGATTTCTCCTACTCTAACGTTAACCTCCGCACATGTCATAATGCGAAATCGCTTGCATATCTTTGCTGAAAAAAAAATCAGATTTTAGGTTCTTCTGTATAAGAAGATTTCAGATACGTGTACATGTATACACTTACCATTAAAGGTACTAAATAGTAAGTACCATGGTGATGTACATAAGTCTCTGATTTTAAATACAGTTGCATTTTAATATCCTGAGTTTTGATATCTCAAATACACCGCATACGGTATCAGGAGAAAACGTACCCAAGAGAAAACGTACCCAGGAGAAAACGTACCCAATCTCTAGGGTACGTTTTCTCCAGAAGAAAACGTACCCGGGTACGTTTTCTCCAAGAGAAAACGTACCCTATGAAAATCATAATTATACTACTTATACTCTGTCCCGAGTTTTTGCTTCCACCACTTTTTGCATGATATTTCAATAAGAGTAATTACCTTTGTGCTCAAACTACGTTCATCCACTAATATAAAAAAAGTCCAGATTATCTGTTTTGAAACGCCCCCTCTACCGCTTCAGGTTTCAATACACATCCCGAAATTGAAAGTCTACGGAGATTTTGCATTGCAACAGCCATTAATAAGCCCGGATGATAACGTTAAAAAATTGCGCGATGTATTCCGAGTGTATTCCGAATGGAGAAAAGATGTAAACATTCCCCATTATAAATCTCCGTAAGGAATCTGTTTTCGTTCCTGTGAATTTTTCTGAGTGGAAAGGGATAATTGTTCAGTGAAGATATCTTCGATAAATTCCCTTTAAACGATTTCAACTGTATTTCTTTCACAGGCATGTGTAATTTTATTAAAAATCATCAAAAAGCGATGGAAGCAATAACTTGGGAAAGACTTTAATAGTTTTAAATACTATTTTGCATAATAAATATACAGAAATGTAAGAGTTTTATAGATATATGAATTTAATACTTTATAATTTTAAAGGGGTTGGACATATTAAATAATTTTCAAATGCTACTTTAATGCATATTTCAATGCATAGATGTATAGAAATATATTCATTTTATGAATATTATCTTTATAATAATTGTAGCAACTTTTATTTTAGTACGAATTTAATAATGACCTGTCATAAAGTGTTATCTGACTACTTCTTCTAATTATCCATTTATCGGTAGCTTAGCCTTACCGATTTTAGTTTTTCCATGCGAGATCCCCTGATTTTAATTATAGTGATAATCAATTAAATACCTGAGCAGCATGTCAGTGGCGTCAGAAGCAAATTTACTGTTCAATGTTACATTTCGTAGTAGTTTCCATGTGAACTTGGTTTTATTAAGCAACTTTGTTTTATAGATAAATTTCAAAAAGTGCAAAAAAAAATAAAAAATAACGCGATATCGACTTCTTGAGATACTCATCATTTAGTTCTCCAAATGAGATTGCAATAAAAAACTAATTATTTAACGGTCTTGTTTAAGGTGTATTAATTGTCGACAAATTAAACTGCTCAGGCCATCTTCGTGTATGTGTATGTTACAAATTATTGTCTTAATAATTTAAGTACGTGACTATGCATTTAAAAACAACAGCAACAAATGCTACAAATGTTCATTGTATATTTTATTTTGTTTCATTTAAGAATATCCATGAAAACCATTATTTATTATTTTCATAGTTTTCATACGTTTTCTCCTGGGTACGTTTTCTCCTGGGTACGTTTTCTCCTGGGTACGTTTTCTCCAGCATTCCCGCATACATACATGACATATGTTGAAATGACTTTAAAAAAAATAACATGCTCTATTAAGTATACACTACAGTTATTTATAAAGAATTTGCAACAAGTGAAAGAAAGTAGAATTTAATCAATATAGAAATGTTAATTTCAATATGATTATTCCAATAAATATGTAACGGTCAGACCGGTTCAAATACCAGTGCCAGATAGCTCAGTTGGTAGAGCACGTGAGATTTAGGCCCAATGTAACAAATGTATATTTATCTTTATTCAAAATGCTATTTTTACAGGTTTCTATTGATACCAGACCATGAATGCTATCATTTCTCTGTGTCACTTTTGTGAAGCTCATGGTCCCCAGGTCATCTTCTGCACCCAGCCCCTCCACCCCTTGGAGAGGACCATTTCTACAGACTCTGATGACACTGTCACTGATGGAAGAAAGGCTGCTAGGTCCTCCTCCATAACTAATGAACCCACAACACCAACCTCGGCCAAAAATGAATTTTGTCGGGTATGAATTTTGAAAAATATCAAAGTTGAAACATAATGTGACATGAATGATTTTGAAAATTCAACCCATATATCAAATTACGGTATATATTCTTCACAGGAAAAGTTTATCTCCAAAAGTAAAGGAAGGAGATGTTCATATCTTTAAATCAACAGTATACTGTAATCTAATAAAACAAGAGAAATCCAGCTTTTATTCCTGCATGAGAAAATACATCGCGGTTTGCACGATCATACTTGTCACAAATATACATCACTGTTAACAGGTCTTTTAAGATTTATTTGTTTCAGGTACCTAGTACATAACCTTTTATTGTCGTAAAAATCTGTCACATACTATTACTAGTATAGTGAGTACCAGTAAATTGCAAAATGCTGTGAATGTAAAAAAAAAAGTAGGCATACAGTTATTAAAGAGATATGTATGGAAATGAAGATTTTTTTGACATGACTGTGATGATTTAAAATTTTGATACTCAAGTTCAAAACTTTTTCAAAAGGGCTGTTCTTCAGAGAAGACAGGATTCATAAGTCGAGATGACGATGCACAAGTGAATTACATCAGCAGCAAGCAGCCCTATGACAGGGAGGTTTACAGCATGAGTCGGCAGGCCTGTCTCAAGTCACTTACAGGGGAGGTAAGAAATACTGTAAACATATTACATTTGGCTGTGTAATCTATTTAGTGCTTGAAGCAGAATGCAGCTTCTGCTAAATCAAGTACATTGCCAAATGCCATGCAGACGTCGTAAAAGAATAGGAACATTCAGGAATACGCTAAATCAAATCCACGCCAACTTGTTCAAAACCTACTTTCCACCAAATATCGTAAACGCCAAATATAAACCGCTTACAGAACTTGTATTTGCTCATATGTATATCCTTCAATTCTCTATAGAAAAAAGGGGGAGGAAGTTATTACTCTAGGCATATTACTTTTGGCAGTGTATTCTATTCTAGCATTTTCGGCAGATAGCAGCCTCAACTAAATCAAGTTTATTGCTAAATACCATACATACATGTATTTATATGTAACAGAATGTTGCATCCAGAAAATTAATACATTTATTCAATTCCATGCTAACTTGATGAAAAATCAATTTCAGCCAAATATTGTACTTGGGAAATATAACATGTTTACAGTATTTTGATAGAGTGTCATTAAATTAATGTAAATAATTTAATGGATCAGTATTTTACTGCCTTTTGCATTAATTCACAAAATTACTACATTTAATACACATTCATTAAAAAGCTAGGTTTTCATAGAAGATAGTAGTTCATTTTGAAAGTGATGATTCATGTACATTTATGATCTGTGAATGCATATGTAAATCTTCTCTCCATGTTTTATTTTTAAAGTTAGAATAATACTAACTTCTTGCTAATTGCAGGTGTGCCCTGGGAAAGACGGTCCAATATTCTTTGGAAATGATCAGCAGGGCCATGTTCTTAGCTACACATTTCATATAAATGACACTCAAGCCCGAGGGTCATGCACTCGCTACAGCATATTAGTCGTGATGATGGACAAGATTTACCTTCTGAATTCCTGGCCGTTCCTTGTCCCTCATCTAAAGACAGTCATTGAACACATTACAAAAAAAGCCAATGTGGTTTATGAGAGGGAAAAAATCAAGCTGCCCCTACAGCCCCCACAAGCTTCTAGAGTGAGGAGTAAGCCTGCCAGGTCACTGATCGACTTGACGGATGACAGAAACATATTTAAGATTCTACATTTGTCATTTGTGTGGATTCTGAAAGCCTGTGGTAACCGCATCACTGAGACTCTTCTTGAGGGGCCTCCTACTGAAGATTCCATTATTGATATGGAGAAACAGGAAGGTTAGTACAATCACATTGGTAATGTTCATCTATACAATACACTTAATATACTGTTAACCAACTTTTTTTGCGAGCTAATTATTTTCATGAGGTTTGCAAGAGCCTGGTTGCAAATATCTCTCGACGCAAACCATTCTTTGCAGGACAAATGTAAATAACAACATGGGTGTGGTTAAGGCTTCATCGCAAATATTTGTCATCCCAAACCAGTCTATCTACGATTACTTGTGAAACTAAAACATCGCGAATAAAATTTGGTTTATAGTTTGCGTATCATGTACTGGTAAATATCTCATCTATCAAGAACATTTAACAGTACACTGTCAGGTAAATGTATTGAAGTTTGCTAATTTAAAACCAAATCATAATTTTTTTTTGTTCTTTACTGAAATAAATTAATAACCATTTTCCTGTACAGTATTCAAATATAAATTAATTTCTATACTTTTATCAAACAGAGACAGAGGAAGGTTTTTGTCTGATCTTTAGTAAGAAGGTCAATGTAGATGAGGTAGAGGAGGAAAGTTCACACAATGAGACAGCTGAAAGTCCGGAGACAGCGGAGGAGGAGGGGCCCGCCATCACCAACATCAGACACCTCATGAAGGTACTATAATACAATCAGGTACTAAAATACATGACGTTATGTCCCAAATCAAGGATCTGATGGGAAGTTACAGTACAGTAATTCTATAATACATTACCTTGTGTACAGCATCAAGCATCTGATGAAGGTACAATTGTACTTTAATACTTGACCCTCTGTATAATATCAGACATCTGCTGGTACGGTAGACATTTTTACATGCCATTGGGTTCTCTTTTAATGACAAGAAGTTAATTGTCATACAACATTTGATCACAATTTATCTGAAATTCTTGATAATGAATGATTTATCAGATGTTGTAAGGGTACTATACACGTATGGCAAGCAGGGTTCGACACTAACTTTTTAAAGCATTGGTCTGTGACTAACGGACTAAGGTTAGTGTCGAACCCTGCCCTTAGTTTTCAAATATATCATAGGTTTCTCCACATACTAGTACTCTCTGTGTGCTCACCAGAGTACATATCTAATCATACAGCTCTTATATAGAGTGCCAGTTACTACATGTACTAGTTACATGGTCATGCATTGGTACTAGGTATGAAATTCACTACCCAGACTATGCATGGAATATATATTCTGTTGCTTTCAGTAGTTACCTTTGAGTGAATCAGTTGTCTGTATTGTTAGTGTATAATGACATAAAAGATTTGCCATATTTCTTTACGAAAGAACGATAACTCATACTGAGTAAGCATAGATCTTGGCTGAGGGGGAAAAACCTAAATGTTACCCATACTGGTAACATTTCAATTAAAATTTGAAAACTTTCAATAAGAAAATTGCTGATATTATTTGTAAAATGTATTTTGCTTTTTGTAGATCCTTGGTGAAGATAAATTCCATGTGCTAGCTCATCATGTTGTCATCGGCAACCAGATTGTGGTTCAAAGTTCTATGGCTTCCATTGTGAGGTCTGTCTTCAATGCACTCAAGGTAAATACCAAGAAACAAAATTTTGGCTTCCAAATTCTTATACTAATAAAATGGTTTTACGAATAACACAATATATCTGAAAAATGTTAATTATTTATTAAGTTTTAATGTAGTATACTGTAGTTTCATCAATATTCGTCGAATACCAATTTTCGTGGATTTCGTTGTTAAGTTTATCCATGAAAATAAATGTTCATTGAAGTGCAATTTCAACTAACATTTTGTACTGATAGGATCATTGGCCACGAATTTACGTATCCTTGAAACTGTGGTTTTCACTTTTACCACGAAAATTGATACCCTAGCTTGAATATTAATGAAACCACAGTATACATATACATGTACATGTATATATATTCTTCAAAACAACAAAATTTATGAATTAACTCTCGTAAAATAAACCTGGTATATGTTTTGATCAATTTTTATTGCTTTGGTACAGATTTATAAATTTTACTTCATCCATCAGTGCAATTCTCAGTTAATTTGTATTTCAGAGTTTGCTTCCCAAAGGCTGCTGCCGTGTCATCCCTTACAGTCACCAGTACGAAGAATCCTGGAAATGCAACTTCCTTGGTCTGGTGCCGGAAGTAGAGCTTCCTCTGCACATCATGTCAGATGAATCCTTCGTCCTGGTAGAAATCAGCCTCGAGGATCAGAAACCCACAGACACACCAACAAAGGAGGTAGAGAATGATGACCTCCTCAAGAGACTTGTCTTCAAAATGGCTAGTCCTACCACATTACCAGAGAAAGGTCAGTGTCAATACAATTGAAAATGAATACTAATACCGATGTACTATTGGAAAGAATTTACATGACATGCAATGACAGCATGTAGAATCTACAATGACTTGTGATGGTACATGTATGTGATAATTATCCAATAAGTTGTATGTTTTCTGTTCTCAAAGGGGCTCAAGCTTTGGTGGATTACTTTTTTCTTTACATAAGCTACTTTGAAGTTATCCATGTGTAATACAATGCTTCATGGGTGATTTCCACCAAATACTTGAGCAAATGTGCAAATAAAAATATAAACAGTGACAGCTTTCTAATTATGTTTAAAACTAATTTCACGTAGTATATGGTAATAGTCAAAAGTTTACCCAAGTGAGGAATGTTTATTTCTAGAAGTAGTAGTTTGAATGGTACATGATTCTGTCATATAATTATATACATGTAAGATACTGTATATTTTCATGAATTTTTATGTCAGTTTTGTTATTTATGATTAGCTCCCAATGCCCTGTACAAAATGGAGCTTGCCCTACAGAATGAGGATTTAACTGACACAGTGGTGGAACACTACCTGATCTGTCTGAAGGAGGAATGGATGAAGTAAGCAGCTACATTTCTTTCTCTTCTCATCATAAATATTGACATAATTGTTGATTGTTCAGTGCATAAACTATAAAGACAAAATGGTTCACAAGCAATCAGTTTTGCTGGCCAAGGATGGTAATTTGCTTTTGATCTTCTTTTAGAGAAGAATGGCGAGTTATTCCCCTTTGCTAGAATTTCTTACAGATCTATGAAGGGATGTTTACAGCAATTGCTTGCTTTCTATTTCAGGGTATATCTTTAAGATAGGAAAACAATTTTTTTTGTAAAGCATTATTCAATTCAAGGTATGAATGATTTGGGTTCATATAATTTTTTTTACTTTGTTTGACTATTGAAATTGCCATTTCTCTGTCATTGCAGTAAAGTGAAGGTGAGATTTAAATTCACCAAGGCGGGGGGCAACAGAACAGCAGAGGACACCAAGAAACTGATGCAGGTGATTGGTGCAAAGGAGGAGGATACACCCCTCCTCAAGTTCTGGATGCAGGGCCTGAGTCTTCAGTACAGGCAGCATATTCTGACCGCCTCCAAATCGTCCCGGTGATACCAAACAAGCACCTGTGTTACCTGTAATTGCAAATTCTCCAGTGTCCAATGTCCAGTGTCCATTACATCTCTCTTTCCGCCCATTGTTGTTAGTTGCTTATCTCAACACACTCATTTAATATGTTTATGAAACTGAATTTGAATATTTATTATTTGTAATATTAGTGAAGGACTTCAAATGAGAGAGATCTAACTAACTTGAAGATTGCATATAACATTCAAATTGGACACATATTAAACCAAGTCTTGAAAAGACTGTGTGCCAAATCATTCCATTTATGTTTGTACAATTCTGTCATTGTATTATATGCATATTGTATCATATCAGGATTTTTAATGGTATTAAGTTTGCTTTTAAAACTATGGATATGTACATGTTTATTGCAAGTGTCAATATATCACGCTTCATTCATTGTTTATTTTGTGCAATATTCAATTTTGAAGATTTTAATAGAATCTTATTGTTTTAGATGTTACTTTTTCAACAAATAAAGAGAATCTAGAAAAATCTTTATATTTTCCTGTTTTTTGATAAAGTAATATGATGTATTTATATACAGTAGGGGTAGAATTTTTCGATATATGACTTATTAAGCGACTGATTGATAAAAATTCAGGTGCCTTTGGATGTAACATTATCTACATGAAAATTTAGTTAAACAAAAAGTTTACAAATTTAGATCTGCAGAACATTTCACATTTCACATGCATCAATCACACAGTTTTTAGCTCACCTGAGCTGAAAGCTCAAGTGAGCTTTTCTGATCACTTTTTATCCAGCGTCTGTCTGTCTGTCTATAAACTTTTTACATTTTCGACTTCTTCTCCTTAACCACTTGGCCAATTTCAACCAAACTTGGCACAAAGCATCATTGGATAAAGGGGATTCAAGTTTGTTAAAATAAAGGGACACACCCTATTTAAAGGGGAAATAATTAGGATTTATTGAAAATTTGGTGATATTTTTAAAAAATCTTCTTCTCAAAAACCATTTGGCCAGAAAAGCTGATACTTGTGTGGAAGCATCCTCAGATAGTGTAGATTCAAGTTTGTCCAAATCATGGTCCCCAGGGGTAAGGTGGGGCCACAATGGGGGGGGGGGGGTCGAAGTTTTACATAGGAGTATATAGAGTTAATCTTTAAAATATATATCTCAAAAACCATTTGGTCAGAAAAGCTGCTTCTTGTGTGGAAGCATCCTCAGATAGTTTAGATTCAAGTTTGTTCAAATCATGGTCCCCGGGGGTAAGGAGGGGCCACACTTAGGGGTCGAAGTTTTACATAGGAGTATATAGAGTTAATCTTTAAAAATCTTCTCAAAAACCATTTCGTCAGAAAAGCTGATACTTGTGTGGAAGCATCCTTAGATAGTGTAGATTCAAGTTTGTTCAAATCATGGTCCCCTGGGGTAAGGTGGGACCACACTTAGGGGTCGAAGTTTTACATAGGAGTATATAGAGTTAATCTTTAAAAATCTTCTTCTCATAAACCATTTGGCCAGAAAAGCTGATACTTGTGTGGAAGCATTCTCGAATAGTATAGATTTAAGTTTGTTCAAATCATGGTCCCCAGGGGTAAGGTGGGGCCACAATGGGGGGGGGGGTCGAAGTTTTACATAGGAGTATATAGAGTTATACTTTCAAAATATATATCTCAAAAACCATTTGGTCAGAAAAGCTGATACTTGTGTGGAAGCATCCTCAGATAGTGTAGATTCAAGTGTGTTCAAATCATGGTCCCCGGGGGTAAGGTGGGGGCCACAATGGGGGGTCGAAGTTTAACATAGGAGTAAATAGAGTTAATCTTTAAAAAAATTTATTCTCAAAAACCATTTGGCTAAAATAGCTGCTTCTTGTGTGAAAGCATCCTCAGATAGTGTAGATTTAAGTTTGTTCAAATCATGGTCCCTGAGGGTAAGGTGGGGCCACAATGGGGGGGGGGGGGGGTCAAACATGGGAATATAAAAAGAATTTTTTTAAAAATCTTATACTCAGAACACGACTGGCCAGAAAAGCTGTAACTTGTGTGAAGTATCATCAGGTCGGGTAGATTCAAGTTTGGTCAAATTATGATCCCTTTGGTTAGGGTAGGGGCACAATGGGGACCGGTTAAATCTTTACAAAGGAATACATTGAGAAAAATCTTCGTCTTAAGGTAACTCCATACTCGGAAAACCCTCTGATGAAAGTTGAAAAACAGAACTGATTTCAGTTTAATAGACTTAAATTTCATCAATTATAAGAAAAAATATACATGTCATCACACTTTTTAAGATGTCAGATAAACATGAACTAAAGCATAATTAAGCATCAGAAAACCGTACTTTTTTTGTTAAAAGTAAAATATTTGTAGGCAGAAATTTGTTTATCTTGTTTAATTTTATTGTCAACTGTGTCAGGAAAGTAAAACTACAAAAACATTTTAAAATTAATTGTTGGGATAAGAAAATTTATAGCATTTAGACATACAACTGAGAGAACAGTCAGAAAAAGAGTTATTTCCCCTTAGCATAGATAAAATGTATAAAAAATTAGAAATTTAGGATAAAATTAAGCTGCAAAAATATCTTGAACTTAACAATATTTCTAATTGCATCCATGATATTATGTTCACACAAAATAAATAAAACTATCTTGCACAAATTCTAAAGAATTCAAAGTTTTACAATAAAGTATGACGTCACAGAACACTGGATCTACTTTTAAAAAAAACCAACATTTTCTTAGAAAAGGTGCAACATTAGTTAAAGCAGCGTTAGATAGTGTAGATTCAAATTTGTCAAAATCATTTTTTTTTTCAGGAGTACGATGGAGCCACATGGGGTGGGTGTCCAATTTTACAAAAGAAAACAGTTTAAATTCACCAAAATTCAAATGTTATAATATATGGTTTAACTTATATGCAAGCATTTTGACATATTTTTGATTCTTTAAAATTGTTTAGACTTTGGCCTCTGGACAATTCTTGGGCTGACACAAGTTTGATGTAGGTTTATATCTTATTTGATTTAGATGTTCTTGAGAACTGTAATGCTCAATATGTGAAATGACTATACTGTGACAAAAAGGGATCAATGATAAACAGAATATCCTGGGAACATTTTTGATATACAGGATCTGTTAGACTACATTGTCCATATTTTTTTTTTGGTGTATTACTCCGTAAAGCTGATTTTATAATGTCTATTGTTGCTCAGGTGAGCAATGTGGCCCATGGGCCTCTTGTATTGTAACGGAGGAGCTCTTTGTATGACAAGCCACAAAGCTTCTTTTTAGTTTAGAAGATATGTACAGTACATTGTTTTTATAGGATAGATGAACGTATGTCTTTGATATTGAATATCTGTATAGCTAAAAGGGGCAAATTAAAATCTGTATGATAACATTTTTAAAGAAATATTTACAGTAATAAATGTACGAATTAAAATTTAAAAAATCAGTACACACAAGAAAATCTAACTCCCGCTCTAGTATCCTCTTGTATATAATACTATTGATAAATATTTGAAAAAGAAATGGTTTTTAAAGTATCTTTCATTTAAATTTTCATTAATATATTGAAATATACATGATTTTACATTTACCTATATCATATCAAATTAGATATGTTAGCATAATTTACATGTAGCTTGCATGGATGGTGAGTCTGCTTTTCGTAATTCGTATTCTTCACGTTATCTTGGCATTGGTAGGTTTTAAACAATGCCAAACAGTTGTTTAATTTTCTGCTTGGTGTGTAATGGTGTCCCATCGCCGACATGCCTTGAACCACTAGTGTCTACATTCTACAAGTGGATAATCCATCACTGACTGTTGTTTTTCTACTTGTTAAAATACATCGAACATTGCTGAATAAAGGGAATTGATTTGTCTTCAAAATTTAAAGCATGTTTGACAAAAGGTATAGACTGAATGTATTCATGTGCATTTATGAAGTACAATGCACATGTATCTCCCATATTTCCTAAGAAAACCAACTACTATATATATATTCATTACATGGTGTAAACTACATGTATATTATTAAATGGATCCGGTTAAAGCTTGATAGCACATTTTGGCAGATTGTCTGTGGTCAATTACGTCTGGTAAAGAGATCAGATGGATATTGTGAATTATCCACTGAAGTTTGTATAACCCATAAGAGGGACAAGCAATCTTGTAAAACCTGTGTACCTTCATAACACATTCTGCCGACAACATCGTTCTGAAATAGAGATTTTGCACTTTTATAATAATCGTGTTTATTACATATTTCAATCAATAACCATATAATTTTAATATAAATATAATAATTGAACCTTGAAATAACGAAATATAAAAAAAATGATCGAAAAATGTTCATTAATATCTTGTTATTCCTTTGGACACCATTCTAAGTTTAATTTGGAAAGCACGAAAATTGTAAATTGAATTCTCGGCTATAACAGAACTGCGTATTTACTGTCCACAGGCACCTGACGCTATATATACATGTATTTTCTCTCATAATAAAAAATATACCATCTACCTAATAATACACTATTATAGGTAGAGGATATAATTTTATTATGAGAAAAATACATAACGTCAGGTGCCTGTGTTACCGTCAAAAAAGGGGGAACGTCGACGTTTATTTTTTTTTTCTTTATGCTGCATGCGCAGGTCCAAAAAATTATTCCAGGATTGGTTGTTATTTTACTATGTGAATTACACAATTTTGAAATTTCCAGGGAAGAGAGAGAGAGAGAGAGAGAGAGAGAGAGAGAGAGAGAGAGAGAGAGAGAGAGAGAGAGAGAGAGAGAGAGAGAGAGAGAGAGAGAGAGCGAGAGAGAGAGAGAGAGAGAGAGAGAGAGAGAGATGAAACTGAATTTGTAAAAGAAGAATAAAAATGTTTATTAATATTTTTTTATCACACTATGTGACGGTGAATAAAAAATTGAAATAACTAACCAGTTAAATCGTACATTATAACATATATATATTCAACGACACGTGGACAAAAGATAATTCCTTTATGTATAATTAACGGATGGGATACATTGTTTATAGAATTATATAGGACATCACCGGTCGCCGCTCTTATTTTCTAATGAATGAACTTCAGTATACACACATGCAGGTATCTCCACCGTACGTACACACACTCCTCACCCGTTATCTACCCATCTCAACCCTCTCCACTGTGCTCTCTAGATCTCCTTTTAAGACGATAACTTACTGCCCACTTGTACCATCATGTCACGTTATCGAGGTAGATAAGGGTATCTTAACAAAGCACTCCAATATTCAGATTAGGGGCATGAATGGGTAGTTTTGTTTGTATTCCACGGACATAATGTTTCCTTTCTGTCGGTGTACAAGTAGTGACTTCTCGGAATATCATGGATTATGGTATAAGAATTCTTAATCCTGTTGATTCCCAACAGTTTCGAAATCTCATTAAACTGATACTGAGATATCGCTGCTCCCTAGAACATATACTATAACTGAGAACTATATTGACATCCCTGTCCAAGTTCATGTGTATAATGCTTGAGTGTTTTCACGACACAATATTGCAATAATTCGTTGACACTAGAAAGCACTAAAAAATAGATATGCTATTTTAATGTTTTGTAAGTTACACTAGAATGGGAATTTCACGCGGTATAATTAAGTTCGAACTCTGTGGTGAGGATGTCTGCCCTTTGACCTTTTCCTGCTCGTCTCAAACGTTGACCAATATCCTGACATCAAACTGGGACATTTCATATCTATATTGAAAATTGATTGATGATTGCTCCGTATAGGTTGGTCATTTAATCCAAGTATAACGAAAAGAGCTTGTAAGATCTATATGAAACAAGACAATTTAAAACTTTCGAGAGTTCTCTTGAGTCCAAGAGCGACCACAATAACTCTAGACACCAATAATACATGGCGTGCCTTGCGCGGTTGCACCCGATCTGCAACTAAAGAAACTCGTCGGTAGGGTCAAAATTTTGGTTAAGTCCAATTTTAGTTTAAACAATATTATATTTCAAACTAAAGTAGGATCGGACAGTAGGCATGACCTATTTTTGTCCTCTCCTTGGTTAAGTCAAATAGTATTCCAATGAAACCAAAAATTGACGGTTAACCAGATACACAGTGGACAACAGCGAATTTCATTGGCCAATAGATTATTGAATTTTTTATTGTTTAACGTTAACTCGAGGACATTTCTTTCATATCAACAGGTTTTAGGACCAGTGTGGGAACCTCAGGACCACTGATCAGCTAGGAGCTCTTAATGCCTGCTATTATAAGAGACGTACAGTTTTAGTTCTTCAGAAAACTCATACCTCCCAACATCATTGTTGATCTTTTATAAAAAGATGCAATTGCTATGATCCATTTTATGTCAGAGCCAGAGATAGGACCATATAAACCAAAAAAAAATATATATATATATAATTTTACTCACTGCAAAACAAAGCAAAACATTTGACTGCAAATGTGTACAGTTATATAATAATAAAAATTTGCATTTGTTCATCTTTGTCAAAGAAAAAAAAGAATTTGATAGCAGCAACAATACATGTACTACTAAAGAACCTTCACATAGTCTGATGAAGAGCCTGAAATTTTGGTTCGGTAATTTGCTCTTGTGGTCAGGAACAGTTCGTTGAAAACCCTCAAATCAAACTAGTCTGCTGGAAGGGCAGGACTTTATATATTTATAATTACATGTATTAAAACAGATGGTATACAGAGTCGGTGTGTTTAATGCACAACAGATATAAAGAGAGAGCGACCAATTATTTTATAAGAGAAACAGAGTAAAAAGTTGTAAACACAAAAAGGAGTTATTGCAACATTAGCAAAAGAATTCTGTATCTAAGATGAATAGGAGTGAAAAAATTGATTTAGTTGTTAAGTTCCCACTTCTGTTAACCATTTTTTTTAGTAATTCACCGAGGTTTTTTTAAATTTTATTTTATCTATGAAGAAGTACTTTCATGACCCATCAAATAGCATGCACTATAAGAAATAGGAATATGGAAATTGGAATTTTTTTGCCTTTTCTTTTATTCTCTTTTCCCCCTTAAAATAACTGTATTATATTTTCTTACAACGCTAGTTATTCATACGTTCAAATATCACTTTACCTAGCCTATCTTAAGTTTTGTTGACTTTTTAAAAAGTGCAACATTAGAGGCGCTTTAAAAAATGCATAAACATCTTGATAGAAAAAAAATAGGTCAAATGTCCAGTGAACGCAAATAATCATACTTGTCAAAACAGACATTGCTGTTAGTAAATATATTTTGTACAGGTAGTAAACACTTTGAGAAAAAAAATTACGATGCATGCATGACCAAATCACAGTGCGTAGTTTTTCCGTTTCAATGTGCACTTCTCAAATGACAATCTCAAATCGAAAACAGCAACTTATGTTCTACCCAAAACGAAACGTTCATGTGGATTCTGACCCACCCTGAACACTATTTTTTTCAACCTTGTGAATGATTTATCAGAGGGGAGTGATCGGTACATGCAGATCCCCCAAACAATACACAGCACGGTGTATCTCCACAGAAGTCGGTTTACCTGCGCGCTCTCTCTATTTGTGACCTAGCTTTGATTGCATACGATTTCGATGCCTCTTTTTTCGGGAGACCCAAATATTGCGATTCTAGGACAGGTATATTCTGGCATCTGAAGAATTTTTCGACTTCGTAAATTGAAAAGAGTACTTTTTTAGACCATGCAAAGATTAGACATGGACTCGGGTGTTAAGAAAGGAACTAACAAACGGTTAGTGTATTTTCTGGTGTTTTTAGTGATTGTTGTTCCGGTTGTAGTGGGCATTTTAGTGTGGCAATTAACTGACAAAACATGTGAAAATAAATTACCAAGTGTCAATGGAGACAGTGATGCAAATACAGGCAATAAGCAGACGACAACTTCAGCTCCGACGCAGACGACAACTCCGGGATTTTCGGAAACGGAACCTTGGAAAAATCTACGGCTTCCGCGATATGTGATGCCGATTCATTATAATATAACCCTTTTCCCCGATATCTACAACGGTAATGCTTGGTTCTACGGAAACGAGTCGGTGGAAATCGCCATTTACAAGGACACAAAGTACATCTTGATTCATCAACATTTTCTAAATATCACAAAAACGTCACTTAGAAGAAAAAATGACAATAGCGATATTGCAATTAAAAAACCTTTTTACTACGAGCTTAATCAGTTCTGGGTGATTGAAACACAAGACATGTTATTGGATGGAAGTACTGTAGTTTTGGATTTGACCTTTGATGGAAGTCTGTCCAGAGCCATCGTCGGATTCTATAAAAGCAAATATGTAAATTCGCTAACAAATGAAACAAGGTAAAAGTAGTTTTTAACTTCCTTTTTCACATACTTTCATCACCTCGGGCATTGGCAAATTGTTTATTTATTTGCAAGTGTTCGTGCTAATGCAACTTGACTGTTGCAATTTAGGTCAAAAGGTAACTAAACTGAAAATATAACCATAATTGTTTTGTATTTTATATTCAGATGGAAAATTCTTAAACGAATTGCGCCAGCAGCACTCTTACATGCGAAATAGGGCATCGTTCTCAGTGACTGAGCACGAATGAACAAAAGAAACGTTTGCATTTAAAAACAAATATTCTTTTAATGATCAATTAGCTAAGCAGCATTTTGAAAATATCAAAAATATATTTTTGAAATAGATCCCAAGCCTGTCAAAAATTTAAACCGATACATCGCTTATTTAATAGTACACATTAGCTCATTGTTTTTTTCTTAACTAACCCATATATGAATTTTGATATCGATTCTATAATCCAATTGCTAGTCCGTCTTATTCAAAGGTTAGTAATAAAGTTGTGAGCCAAATTAATAATAGCGTACAGTTCTGAGGTAGTAGTTTTTTTTATACATTGTATATGTTACATGTAATCAAAATTAATTGCTCTATAATAACGTTTTTGTGTGAAAAAGAAAAAAAAACAAAAAGAAAAAAATGTTTGCACATTGACAAAAACATGTTAAGATAAAGAATATTCAATGATTTTTAAGAATGAATGTAGTTAGCAGTTGCTCTGCGTCAAATATAACTGTGTAATGGGCTCCCACCGCCTGCAGACCATGGCGGTAAAAAATGCACGCACGTGGGAGGAATATCGTAGAATGATATAAAATGCATTTAATGCATCTCGATATAGACCAACCATAATACGAAAAATGGGTAAAATCGGAGTTTTTATATCCTGAAGTATACAAAAACGCATAGCTATTTTATTTCCAGCCTAATAATAACGATAATTGTCTTGATGCATTCTTGTATTCTATATTTTCTTTCAAAGATAAAATTCGAATTAAACGATATTTTAAAAAAAAATCCCCTGAATGATAATATATTTTTCCGAATTTTTGAAAACAAAGTGTATACATCGTAAAAGTTTATATGTGTAACTAATCTATTCCAAATCTTGGCATAATCTTATTAGTCCAATATTGAAGCTTTTGAAACACTCGAGTAGAGATAACTTAGGTCAATATCAAACGATTACGCTAACATTGATGACGGATTTAAAATCGATATCGACCGTGTAAATACCAATATCTTTGAGTGCCGATATTACATGGCTACTCCCATTCTGACTCACTGCTCATTGTTTTAGAGTCCTCATTATTCGTTGTACATCTTCTTGATAGAGGACCTGAAAAAATCTATCACAAATAAGAATGCGAAATGAGGATACCAAAAATTTATTTTTGAAGGGCTATTTTTTATTCAAATAATATTTTTAGGAGGCTAGATGGTCGACAACTATTTATCAGATCTACCCTAAAATTTGAAACTTGATAGTATATATTAAAATGATGGTAAGGAAAATATCCAAATATTTTGGGTTTTGAAATTGAATTACAACGTCTAAAAATTGCCACGACTACCCATCCCTCTTTACAAGGCGTCAAATACTCCTAGATATTTTATAGTAATTTTCTACCTTCGACAAAAGAAGAGCTTGGCCAATTAGAGAAAAATCATACCAAAAAAAAAATAATACCCCCCCCCCCCCCCCCTTTAGTCTTTAGGCCATGATAGAAATAATATATAAAAGGACCAAATGCGTAAAGTATGCTCTTGCATGGAAATATTTTTTTCATACAAATATAATTATGTACATCCACATAGAATAATTCCCTCTTTTTCTTATTCTATTTTTACGGAAATTGATTGTAATTCACAGCTCTATGAAAACTGAACTGGACTGAAATGTACGTGATTCAGTTTTGACCAGTATATCGATCGGTCGATCGAAACCTTCATCAACCTTATTTTTACGGACCGCACGAAATACTAATGATGATGCCAGACTCAAGTTCGCATATAAGAC
This sequence comes from Magallana gigas, assembly GCF_963853765.1. NCBI lineage: Eukaryota > Metazoa > Mollusca > Bivalvia > Ostreida > Ostreidae > Magallana > Magallana gigas. Next base: position 33,464,055 of record NC_088859.1, read on the forward strand.
GATTTGGCTATTTCTTTTATCTTACATACTGATGTACATTATAAATAATTCAATTAATTTTGCTTACTTTTTACGATCAATTTATAGTTTCGTTAAACAAAAGATGTAAATATAAACAATAAAATGCTTTCTTTGGTGATTCATGCGTTTTATGAAAGTAGAGATCATTGCAGAAAAAAATTACGTAATTTATGTATTTTTCCTTGAATGTCGCTGCATTCGCATCCCGCATAAATCACCAAAGAAAGCATTTTATTGTTTAAATAAAAATTCGCAATGGATATTTGCGATATTTGATGTTACATTTTAAAACTTTAATTTTTTGATCATTTACGCCTACCTCTAAAAGAACCATTGTATACTATTGAGGTTTTATTCTACAAACTATACCATCATTGAACACTTTTTTTTCTTATCACTTTGTCACGACCTAATATGGACAGTAACAACGGTCAATTACTGGTCAAGGTGGTTTTTGCCTACTGGACAATATTTCAAGCCTCCCCCCAACACATAAACTGTGTGGCAAACCGTATTCAACATTGATAGTATCTATGAAACATTCATGTAAGATCCCTTTTAAGACAGCCAAAATCATATCTCAAATCACTCGGGAAATATATTGCATTTCGGAACACTATTTCAATAGAAAGTGTGATCCAATAAATCTTCCTGAATCTTGATTTACTAGGATACTGTTTGTTCTAAATGTAATATTTGCTTGGTATCATTTATAAAGGTACCTAGCAACATCCAAATTTGAGCCGGTCGACGCAAGAAGAGCGTTTCCGTGCTTTGACGAACCCAACATTAAGGCCAACTTTACAATTCACTTAGTCCACCAAGATGGCTACACCGCCCTTTCCAACATGCCAGAGGAGGTAGGGTAGACTTGACAAAACCTGGTTTTACCAAATCAAATATACTGAGGAACCAATAAGATTGGTTAGAGGCCACGTGATGATCAGGTTTGCATGCAGCAATTGTAAATTACATCTGACAGAAAAAGAGACGAAGTTTAAACACTTAATTCAAAATGTATCTATATCTGGCGTAATGATTTATGCATGTATAACAAAAATAGGAGGAAGTTGTTGGTATGTACCAACATGTACATTGTATATCATAGTTCCCAATGATTTAAACATAATTTATAAACGTTCCCTTTGATCTGTTCAAAGATTGTTTTTTTTTCTTGTTCTTTTCGACATCAACTAAGTAATTACTATATTTGCATTTATATTTTCATTTAATACTTTTCAATTTCCATAGAATTATAACAGAATCTTTTTTATTATGAAGAATTTTAAATATACACAGCTTTTTTCACACACAAGTATGAAAAATCTTGTTTTACATTTTGCCAAAACTTACCGTTATCTATATAATTAACGATGATACAAAGCTATATCTATGATACACCTAAATAATAAATCTCGTTTACAATCTATTAAATCACCTGTAATAAGTTTACTGTAAAAAAAAAAAGATTTTTATAAAAAACATTATTTTCATTTATGAATTATGCCTTTCAGTCAATCGACGATTGGGAGCACAACAATACACTGAAAATCACCAACTTCCAAGAGTCGGTGAAAATGAGCACCTACTTGGTTTGTTTTATCGTCTGCGACTTCAAATACTTGGAAAACACTACTAAGTTCGGTACAAAGGTAACCTACACTCGTTGTATTCACTATAACATAACCTCATCGTGTACTTTGACTTTCGAATGGTTAAATTATCAATATGCAAAGGAACAGGCAAAATAACGAAGGAAAACTAAAATATTACATTGCTCAACGCATATTCTGCTTATCTAAAAGCAGGAAAGTAAGGATCACATTTAGTAACTGTTACATGCAATAAAAACGTGAACAGAGGTTAATTATTAATATCATCATAACGATGTGATGCCATCTTGTCTAATAAGCAAGAATGAAGTATTATCTTATCTACCATTTCAAAAAAACAAAACCCAAAACAGTTAATTTATAGAGATGTGTATATGTGGTTGCAGGTCCGTACGTTTGCCACTCCTGATCGGTACAACCAGACCAAATTTTCCTTGGAAGTGGCCATTAAATCGATGGAACTCTACCAGGATTTATTCAATGTCTCTTACCCTCTTCCTAAACAAGGTACGGGCTGATGATTGTACCTTTTTATACAGCACTCTTGATTCTCGCACCTTTAGTACATTAAGCTGTGCACGTGCGCAAAAGATACCTTCAAACTAAGAAGTCGTGATTTTCTGTATCAGATATGATAGCAATTCCCGACTTTGTTTCGGGGGCCATGGAACACTGGGGGCTCATCACGTACCGAGAGACCAACATGTTGTACAACGCCCAGCAGGCCTCACCGGCCAACCAGCAGAGGGTGGCTGTGGTGGTGGCCCACGAAATCTCCCACCAGGTCAGTAGGGTCAGGAGTATATGTATATCTAATAAAAAATTGTTGCTCGACCATTTTTAAGGTATTGATGAATACTGGTAATATTACTGTATGTTTTGTAGAATCTTGCGGAGTATTTTAATGTTTAAGAAATTATTTAAAAACACCAGATGCAGGAATGCAGTACTTATTATTTTAATTGCTAACATGGGTATTGTTTATTGGCTAAATTCAAATGAATTATAAGCTGTTGAAACATATGTACATAATTATAAATATATAATGCTACACTCTATCCAATCAAAATCAAACAGTTCGCTATTGACGTTAAACAATATTCTAAAAAAATATTATTCATACATGTACATTCATAGGAGGAGAGACCCTATAAATCAATAAATCAAATGATTATAGTAATGATAATAATGATAATAATAGTAATATTAATAATAATAGTGATAGTAATAATACATCAGTTGGATGTACTAGTTATCCGACATCCCGTTTTTTACCTGCCTCACGCAGAAACATTGCGAGATGGCACAATTGTTTGCGATTATGAATGGCAAGGAGTTGAACTAACTTAAACATTGAAGGACGAGATCAGTAATATTTTTTTAAATACAATACCCGTAGACTTTTATAAAATGGACAGATAAGTATGAAATGGAATTCATCCTCGACTTCACCTAAATTACAATATTTACAGATACGCATCGATCTGACAGTTCCATTATAACGGCCTTGCTCTACCAAAAGCATATGCGATGACAGTCTATATTTTGTTAAAAGGACAACAAGGTTTTCCGGAATATTTTTACTCAAATAAAATTGTAACGAAAAAGTGTCAGGCAGATACTTGTACAATAAACATTTAGAGGATGACTCGAAAAATGCGTCTCTTTCCTGAATAAAAAAATCAGACAACCTCTGCTTTACAATTTTTAAGAAAACATTAGTGTTAGCCACATTTTGTGAAAGCCAGACTTCATGCATACCCAGAGATACTAATAATTCTCTGACATTAAAACACCATGTATTTGGTATCAACTGTGAGACCATTTCCTCATATACATTGCGTAATATACAATTTTCTGTTTTAATCAATTTCAACCAATACTTAATGATACGCAATTTACGTATAATACTCATAGGTAGACGACCTAACTCTGAATAAACCATAAAGTTTGACGTACATTTTTTAACTTTCAAAATTCTTTTACAAAAATTTGTGTGAACTCGTTCTATTTCATCACCAGAATGAAAACCCCATATCTCGGAGCCATAGTTAAGAACGCTAGATACATAGGTGTCAAAAATGCTTAATTTAGACTCAATATTTAAATAAGTTTCATTACATAGTTTTAGAATACCAAACATACATTTCCTACCCTGCATTGCAATTGTTTTCTGTGTAACATTAAAATTCCCATTAAAATTCAAATTGATTCCTAAATAATTGAAACAATTAACAACCTCAACATGCTTTTGGTCATAGGTCCAAAAATCATTTTTACACATTCTACCCGCATGTCGAAAAACAACTATTTTTGTTTTATCTGTGTTCACACCAATATTCCAATCATTACTAAATTGATACAATTGATTCAACATACCCTGTAGACTCTCCCTTGAATTAGCTATTAACACAGTATCATCAGCATACATTAAAAGAAAAAGCGAAAGGTCTCTGAAGTCAACAGGTTCACAACAACTTCGAATAAGATCCATTTCAAAATCATTAATATATAATGAAAAAAGAAAAGGCGACAAAGCCTCTCCTTGCATAAGTCCAGTTGTTGACGAAAAATAATTTGACAGTTCAGACTTATATCTGACACATGATTTTAACTCACAATAAATATGCTTAATAATACTTAACAACTTTCCCGTGACTCCATTTGTAGCAAGTTTGTATAATAACTTGTTTCTATTCACACTATCAAACGCTTTTCTGTAATCAACAAAACAACAATATAATTTCTTTTTCTTTTTCAAATATAAAGATACTAAACTAGTAAGTGCAAAAATGGCATCTGTGGTACTATGACCTGGTAGGTCTGTATGCAATAAAACAAGCTCGATCAACAGACAAAGCAGAATCAGCAATGGATTTTAAAAATGGATAATACATGTAATTTAAACACTTAGTAGTTCTCTTAAGATAGAGTTTTACCTAGCGTTTGAGATAGAAGGTTAAAAGTGCATTATGGTATCTGGTTGATGTTTTAAAAATACAGAATAACCTGCTATACAACTGTTTCAATATTTTGCGGGTTACATGTTTTTTTAAAATTGATCTCGATAATTGATATTACGTCGGAGTACTTTCAGTACTTTGATGAATATTATTTCTACGGGCTTAGTGGCTGCTGGCTCGTGTAAACTTCAGCCTGAATTCTTTAGTGGGATGTCAAACACAGAACAACCAATCAACCAATCACTTATGTTTCAGTGGTTTGGGAACATTGTTACGATGGATTGGTGGGATGATCTATGGCTGAATGAAGGCTTTGCCAGCTTCATGGAATACCTAGGAGCAAACGTTACAAAGCCGTCGTGGGAGATGGTATGGCAATATACATATAATGAACGTATATTATTGGGATACTTGTATCTTTCTTAGCGTGCTTTCAATGGTCGGTTTTGCCAAAACTATAATTATCTAACTAATCAGAAATTTTAAAGTAAAAAATGCAGAAGTTCGCTTATTAATGTAAGTTGGCTTCCTTTTGGAATAGATGATATGTAAATTTATAGTGCTACACAAAAATTATAAACAATTCTTTTGAAAAATGAAACGATAAAAATACTTACCAACTTTGACAGCCGGTTTTGTCCTTTTTGATCAGTTGGAGCAGTTTGTTACGGAGGACGTACAGCCAGTGATGGTGGTGGATTCCGTCACTTCCTCTCATCCTATCGTCGTCAACGTAAACAACCCAAACCAGATCAACGAAGTCTTCGACAGTATATCTTATAGCAAGGTATAGACCATTACACACAAATGTTGATAGTTTGTGCAATAAATGAAGTCAGCATATTCTATAACAATTAAGTGGATCTTCTCACTCAAGATATTGAGTTTAGATACGGAATCCAAATCCTTGCGTTCCGACCGAGTAAACAGGTTTTTTTTTTAAATTAAGATTATACTGTGTTATTATGATAAACGGCTTGTTTTATAAGAAACTGCAGTGTTAATTTATGGTTTTTATGCATATTGAAGGGCTCTGCCATAATTGGTATGTTGGAAGCTGTGATGGGACAAGACAAATTTTTTGAAGGAGTTGGGGTAAGATTCTAATTCTAAAGAGAGATGCAAATTGGAATTTGGTGTTATGATTGTTATTCACCTTTTGGTGTTAATCTTTAATCAAAAATTACTCATTTGCAATTTTACATCAAAACCTTTGATAACAAACTAAAGTAAATTTCGGTATATCTGGGTTTTTTTTATCGCTTACTGTGTCATTATTATATCGTATCAATTTCTCACTTTTTTTTTTATCAGAATTATCTCAAAGCCTTTAAGTGGGGAAACGCAAAGACAGATGACCTGTGGAACGAATTAAATAAGGTGCGTAAATAATTTTCTATAAATGGCTTTGTATAGGAGAATGAAAACCAAAGGTCAATTGAATGGAAATGGAATTGACATGCTTTTAGTTTTGATTTATCTGAATTGACTAGCGTTGTCTTGATTTTCTTTTGAAAAATTTGAAAACGATTAAATAGATAACTTACAAGGTAAAAATGTTAGATCCACCTTTTTTTCATTCAAAGGTTAACACAGGGGGGTTTGGAGTCAAGGACATGATGGACACGTGGACCCGACAGATGGGACTCCCCTACATAAACATTTCCCTAAAGACCGAAGGCGCAAAAACGGTTGTCACGGCAACGCAGACTCGGTTTCTGGCCAATAAGGAGACTGTTTTTGACCCTGAAGAGTCGCCTTTTAGGTATATAACTACAGGATTTTCATAGTAAAGATTTCTAACTCATATCTATAAAACGCAGATATTTAAAAGTACTGAAATGTTGAATAGATATAATATTTTCCTTCAGATATAAATGGTATGTGTACTTAGACTATCTACTCAGTGATGGACAATCGGGACAATCCTGGATAAATAAAACCCAAAATGAAGGTATTGATTCGAAATGTATTTACCGACTGGTCATACATGTATTTGTGGTTTGGGGGCATATTTACACGATTTATTAAATAAAATGAAAAATCACGAACGTGTAATCTTTTTTCGTTCTCCTGCAGTGGTGTTTGATGTTTCTTCCACTTTTGAGACATCGGGATGGATAAAATTCAACCGATTCCAGAAAGGATTTTACCGTGTGAATTACCCCCAGTATATTTGGTCCAGGTTTTCAACTGACCTACAAGCAGATAATACGGTATTTAGATATTTAACAAAAAACCAAAGATGAACACGAAATGTAATGAAAATTGTTATTCTTTGGATAATTGATTTGTTTTTTAACAATTTAATGTGGTTCAAGATTTGTGCTATTATTTTTATTTAATTTTAGATCCTGAATACGGTTGATAAGGCTGGACTTATAGATGACTCGTTTAATTTGGCACGAGCTGGATATATCGAATATAGTATACCGCTAAACCTTATGAAGTTCTTGGACAAAGAATTGAACCACCTTCCCTGGGAGAGCGCCTACAATGGCATCGGTTATATTACTGATATGCTCCAAACTGGCGCCTCTTTTTCTCTATTTAGGGTAAGAGCCATTTAGGAAAATATTCTAGGAATAATCATTTGATTATTGCCAGTAAAATTAAACGATTTTTATGAAGAAGATGATGATGATGTTGATTATAGCAATGATGATATTTTATTTTGACAGAATTTTATTCTTGAAAAAGCAAGACCAGTGTTAGCACAGATTGGATGGGAGGATATGGGCGATACCGAAAATCACTTACGAAAGTAAATACAACCCTGCAGAGATTTCGCGATTTCAAGTTTTAAAAAAATCATTTTTGACAAGGGTGTCTTTTATTAATTAACAATTCTTCATTGTTAATGAGTCCATGATTTAGTATCATTGACAATTCGAAATTGTTAATAAAAGACACGGGGTTTGAGGTCCCATATATAGAAATCGTTGTTATATTGCAGACTAATGCGAGTGAATCTTATATCTCTGGCATGTGGGATGGGCGATCAAGATTGTTTGAATAATGCTACGGACCGGTTCAGAAAATGGTTGGACAAAGGAGAAAGGTAGTATTGAATTCATCTTTAAATTCCATTTAAAACAATTTTTGATAGATGCAATTTTATTCCCTAATAAGATAAGAAAGATAACTCTCACTGAGTAAGATAACATTTTCAAAGGGTGAATACTGTAATTTCATACCACACGACATGTTTTATGTATTAAATTCTTTGAAACAATAATCACCTTAAGATTAATGAATTATAGGTAGTAATGTGCACATGTGCTTGTTGACTAGATCCTCCTCCCCTCCGGCACAATATAACAGAATAACCAAGGGAGTTTACACCTATATTTTGAAATAATCTTTAAAAACTGGTACAAAATGTATAATTAAAAAAAAACTACCAAAACATACTCTTTAAAAACACCCATTCTCCCCCTCTGCACATAAAAAAGAGAGGGGGTAGAGGGGGTATTATATTAATGTTACATTATATAAATAGTGCCTGTTTAGGAGGGTAACAGTTAAAATTGACACCCCGAGAAAACCATTGTCAACCGACGCGAAGCATACTGAATGTCTTAATTTTAAAGAAAACTTTACTGCTTTTATTAGGAAATGACGTGAATTCTTTGGCGAACCGTACGCACATGATTTACGCGCATGTAACAATTTGATTTGTTATACTTTCATGTTAAATACTGAAATCTGATTGGTTAAGACGCAGTTCATAATCCGTTCTATTACCCTCAGTGTTAGCAACGCACTTAGCAACGGGTAACATTACAAATTGTTACATGCGCGAAAATTATGCGCGTACGGTTCGCTGTAGAATTCACGTTATTCCTATATAAAAGCAGTAAAATTTTCTTTAAAATTAAGACATTCAGTATAACAAAATAAATAGTGCCTGTTTGGGAGGATAACAGTTGAAATTGACACCCCGAGAAAACCATTGTCAACCGACGCGAAGCGTTACCCTCCCAAACAGGCACTATTTATATAGTGTTACCCGTTGCCAAGTGTGTTGTTAACGCTGAGGGTAATAGAACGGATTATCAACTGTGTCGTAACCAAGTAGAATTCAGTATTTAACATGAAAGTATAATAATACGATTTATCATGGTTATATATTAGCATGTATTTGATTTTTTATTTGCTTTGCAATATGTATCATGTGCACTACCCTTGTTTCACAGCGTTACTCCAAACATTCGGTCGATAGTCTACAAGTACGGAATGATGAGCGGGGGTACCCCGGAGGACTGGGACAAAATGTGGAACAAGTACAAAGTAGAGACCGTCCCCCAGGAGCAGATCAAACTACTGTACGGGATGGCCAACACCAAGACCATGTGGCTTCTTGTTAGGTTCGTCAATTTCTCTCATGTAGTATACTTATGTTTTGGTCAAATACACAGGTCAATGTATACCAGTACATGTATGGCATGCTGTAAATTGCAGCTTTTTCTGAGTGGCAGTAAATACACACTATATTTTACGTAGACATGTTGTAAATTTTATATTTACTGCCAACAGAGACATAAATAACTTTATGTTTCTGCTGCCAATCAGTAAATTCAAATGCTACAACAAGACATGATATTAAAGTATCAACCTATTTTGACCGATAGGCGTGATTTGGATATTGTTGTAGGTATCTTGAATACGCCAAGCAGGAGAATATGGTTCGCTCCCAGGACTTCTTTACCGTGGTCCAGTACATTTCCCAGAATTCCGTCGGGAATAAACTAGCCTGGGACTGGATCCGTTCAAACTGGGACTATTTAGTAAACAGGTGGAGAGGCGGAATATTATTTTACACTTCAAACTCAGTCCATCCGATCTTTTTTTATTTCCCTGATTTCAAAATATAAATAAAATTGACGTTTTTCCAATTCAATTTTACCATGATAGAAACTTTTAGGTTTTGATTTTGAAAGTTAAATATTTCAATGCAAGAATTCTGATTCATTCGCGTTTTGAATTGCCTTTTCATAATTCGAGGATAATTGTACATATGTTTTATCATTATATCGATAATATTGTTTTGCATTTTTCTCTTTGTTTTTTTTTTAGATTCACAACATATTCTAGATCCCTGGGAAGACTTGTACCTAACGTGATATCTGATTTTAATTCCGAATTTGAGCTTCAACAGGCAAGTGCATTTAAAACCTTGCTTGGTCAATACCTTTCATTTAACATTTTTTTTAAATCAACATTTTTAAAACAAAAGTTCCATTGCTATTATATTTGACTGGTAAATATTTATATAAGAAATATCATCTCAAATGCCTTATGTTTGTAAAAAAAAATCTTTTATTTGTTTTTATTATAAACATGAAATTTTTAGGAATACAACACAATTAAACACAACACAATTAATTTTTTTATACAAAGCATATGTCCCTCCGTTTGAGAGTATAAAGTTGTTTCAGGTAGTATATTTGGCTAAACAAGGAAGATAACTCGTTCTTGTTTATTTCCAAAAGGTTCAGGATTTTTTCAATAAATACCCTGACGCTGGTGCTGGTGCCCGGGGAAGACAGAACGCCCTGGAAGACATCAAGGCCAACATCCAGTGGAAGAAGAACAACGAGAAGAAGATCACGGATTGGTTGTGTCAAAACACAGGAGCGACGTGTTAAAACGTTCTATACCTCTAAATCCTAAACCTTCATTCATCTTCAACACCAATTTACAGTTAATTGCATTTTTCGTTAATCAGAAGATTTTTTATGACGAAAAGCAATGATTAATGGTAGTGTTGTTAAATTCTTTTTGTAAATCAAAATACCTTTATATTAAAGTGTTATGCGGATGATTATTAAGCATTTTTTAAGCAAATCGGTTAAGGTCAAGGAAAGATGGATTACTATTTTTCCGGTCATCTCAAATCACAAAGGATATTAAAATGTATGAACTGTATATTATTTGATAAAATCCTTTACAATAACTGATTTGTATTGCCTTGAGTTTAATTTTTCTCCTTTTTTATATCTACAATATGTATATTTTCATTGTGTATATTAGTTCATTGTGTCTTGGTGTATTTCTGAAATATTATTTTGTCACAATACATTCATCACATTTAGATGTTAATTAATTTTTGTATACTGTACAATGTTTACACTTTTTGTCGGTGTTAAAACATCGACATGTATAGTTTGTTTTACTAAATTTTGATTAACGATTTTAATAAATTGATATTTGAAAAAAAGTATCTTTGAGAATTTCGTTATATCTATTGATTTCCATATCATTCCACCATTTTTAAAACTGTGGTGTTATAGAGGTTTATATATGTAAGAAGTATTGAAAACATTCGTTCATCAATCACCTTGCAAGTTAAAAACGCAACAAAATATGTACCATACTCCTATCTCTGCGCAATCTATCACATTTCATTTTGATATAATAAGTTAAGGAGTCACTGAAAAGCAAACATTTACAGACACAAAATCGGCAAAATCATCTCTATTGGATCACATTAAAAAGTTGACACGGTGATACAACTTATTTGAAACTTTCACGCATCTCTTTTTTTTTTACATGTATATTCGCCTTAGATCTAAAAGTATAGATGTTTTAGCATTAGAAATGTATCATGCTTATTTGCAAGTTATTTCGAACAACGAACAAAAAAAACAACATACGGAACATTTTAATAAACTTCTTCGTCTGAAACAAACAAGAGGCCCATGGGCCACATCGCTCACCTGAACAGTTCCTTGTAACATTCTATTTCCTAGCATATGTTATTTCTATTTTAAACTTTGAACCCCTTTCTGGGGCCCCAGTATTGGTCTGGGGTTTATGGTTGGCTTTAACAACTACACTAGTTGAGGACCCTTGCATTATAATCTCAAACTGTAGCATTGTAGTTCTCAAGAAGAAAATTTTTAAACATTTTAGATATACATTTCTATGTTAAACTTTGAACCCCACTTGAGGCCTCAGTATTGGTCTGGGGGTCTTGGGGCCCCAGTATTAGTTCGGGGGTCACGGTTTTACCAATTTAGAATCTACAATTAGATTTTTAAACATGTTCCCTCCTATCTTTTTATGTGAAACATTGAACCCCTTCTCCTGGAGCCCCAGTATCAGATCGCTTCTATAATTTAAATTTTTCATTATTTGAGGATCCAAGTAAAGTAATCTCACAAAGAATGACATTGTAGTTCTCGAAAAGATTTTTTTATTAAAACATGTTTCCTATATATTTCTATGTTAAACTTTGAACCCCTCTTGATGCCCCAGTATTAGTCCGGGGGTCATGATTTTAACACTTTAGAATCTGCAATTGCCAAGGATGTATGCATAGTAATATCCCAAACTGTTGCAATGTAGTTCTTGAGAAGAAGATTTTTAAACATTTTTCTTATATATGTTAAACTTTGAACCCCGCCTGGGGGCCCAGTTTTTGCCAGGGGGTCACAATTTTAACAATTTAGAATCTTCACTAAACATACAAGCTTATGTATAAATATTGGCATTTCTGGTGCAGTGGTTCTTGAGAAGAAGATTTTAAAATATTAATCATATTTATTTCTATGTTAATCTTTGAACCCCGTTTGGAGCCCAAAATTTAGTACGGGGGTCATAATTTTTACAATTTAGAATCTTCACTATATATACAAGCTTTTGTGTAAATATTGGCATTTCTGGTGCAGTGGTTCTTGAGAAGACGATTTTTAAACATTTTTCCAATGCATTTCCATGTTAAATTTTGAACCCCGCCTGGGGCCCCAGTTTTGGTCCGGGGGTCATGATTTTTACAACTTAGAATCTTCACTATATATACAAGCTTTTGTGTAAATATTGGCATTTCTGGTGTAGTGGTTCTTGAGAAGAAGATTTTTAAACATTTTTCCAATGCATTTCCATGTTAAATTTTGAACCCCGCCTGGGGCCCCAGTTTTGGTCCGGGGGTCATGATTTTTACAATTTAGAATCTTCACTGTATATACAAGCTTTTGTGTAAATATTGGCATTTCTGGCGCAGTGGTTCTTGAGAAGAAGATTTTTAAACATTTTTCCAATGTATTTCCATGTTAAATTTTGAACCCCGCCTGGGGCCCCAGTTTTGGTCCGGGGGTCACGATTTTTACAATTTAGAATCTTCACTATATATACAAGCTTTTGTGTAAATATTGGCATTTCTGGTGCAGTGGTTCTTGAGAAGAAGATTTTTAAAGACATGCACCCTATTTTCACTGTTTCGTAATTATCTCCCCTTCAAAAAGGGTTGAACCCTTTATTTTAATAATTTAGAATCCCCTTTTCATAAGGATGCTTTGTACCAAGTTTGGTTAAATTTGGCCCAGAGGTTTTTGAGAAGAAGTCAAAAATGTGAAAAGTTTACAGACGGACGGACAGACAGACAGACGGACGGACGGACGGACGGACGACGGACAACGGGTGATCAGAAAAGCTCACTTGAACCTTCGGTTCAGGTGAGCTAAAAAGTAAAAATGCTCAGAGTCCGAGCAGCACTGACCAATAGAACCATGGCGTTATTATGATATCGACACGACATCATTAACTTCTCAGAAATTCTAATCAGGTAAAAACAATAGGTAAACTGCTTACTGTCACCCAATCTGAGGGATTCATCCCGTGTAAAACCCTTAACCGGAAGTCACACCTTGTCAGATTATAATACCTGGACAGTCCAATAGTGTCCATCGGTCAAACGACCGGATAAATGTTGAACATTTGCTGATATTACAAGTTTAATATCTCTCATGACTGGTTTTGATTCAGCAACTTATAAATTCCGAAGTATACACCACGATACCAATCTGTAAAAAAAAAAAAATATAAAATTAATTTCCTTAATTAGAGATTGCAGGTAAAGATTGCTTTACTTTCCCTGTCTTTCTATTTTTTTTTTTCATCATGGTTAGCTCGGACTTCATAGAACTGAGAGGGGAAAAACGTTGAGATATACAATGGTTTGAACTATCAAAGAGAATATAAAACAGCATTTTTACCGTTTACTCTTTTTGTTTAAACCTAAAATTATTCATGTTCAATGCGTTGGATAAATGTTTCGCAAAATTTTGTAAAAGTTAAGGGAGACAACTATAGCATTCCACAAAGCTATACTAGTAAACTACAAAATTTTCGATAAAACTTTTCTGCAAATCTAATGCAACAAAAAATTAAACTCCTTAACATATTGTCGAATTTTTTGAGCTTTCAGTGAAACATAGTATAATTTGTTCCCGTGTCATTGAGTTGTCAGCTATAATCTGTCCACGGGAGGTAGGCTGGCTTTAAAAAGCCTGTCTTTATCGGGGCACCAAATTCCTCTTGGTCATATGTTTTGTTTATATTTTAAGGACCACTCCAGATCTGGGACTAAAACAACTGGATTAAGTCTTAACATATACGGTTTTAGCTAAAAGATACAGTCAATCATGCGGATTATGGGATAAGAACTCACTGGACAAACACTTCAAACAGAAAGCTTTTAGGGAGATGGTTGTTGGAGTTTGGTTTTTTTTCTGGGGGAGTCGAAATTTTCATTTGAGTGATTCATTTTTTCAAAGCGTACAGTGAATCTGAAATATTGCTTTAAAAATTGTTTAGTTTTAATTAAATACATGTTAGTAGCTTACTTAAATCAGTATGGCAATATTTGAAGCGGTTAGTCTACGTAATCATTACTTGCGTCATTATACATTTAATGTAGATGATAAATGACTGCATATTAACAAAACAAATGTTAACAAAATTAACAATGGCAAATGACAAATTAACAAAAATCTTATAAGTCATGTATTTATACATGTAATATATTAAAGGTACTTGCATACTTACCCACGTGCTTATTTACCGTGTATCCGGGTTTTTTTTCGCGTGTCACAAAATTTGCAAAAATGAGGTAGGTCTGGAACATTTTTAATTTGCTTTAGTCATTTTCTTTGCGATTTAAAAGTTTTTTTAAATAGAAAATTACATGTATAAGGAATATACTTTCTGTATATTCAGTAATTTGTGATGTAACTGTAATTGCGAAAAAAAATCTTTACATTTTGGTTAACCATTACCTTAGTATAACTTGCTTTTCTTATTATATTACTTACTTATCAACAGAGGTGCAGCAAACATTTTTAATATTATTTGAAAAATGAGAAGGACAATTTTGAAAAATTTGACTTTGTTAAATTTCGTGAATAAATGTCTCAGTTAATAGTCCACTGGAAAAGAAAACACTCATTATGTTTGTTACTGACTTACTACGGAAATATATTGGGTTGATCAATCTCATAGACGGTTCCAACAAAAGGGACATGGTGACGCACAAACCAATGATTTGGCAAATATCAAATTTTTACACAATTTCCACAAACATGAATTTTATTTATCATACGGAAAGATGAACTTTTGAAAAATTACGGTGTTCAAAAGTAAATAAATCAAATTAAAAAGAGAAAATAGAATTAAGCGTTGGGCCAACACCACATCTTCGCTAGCGAAGCGGACCGAAAACCCTTGGCTAGCGAAGATGCCAACACCAATACATTGAGTTTTCCCTCCGCTTCATACCCACGCAAGCGCAGAGGAATGTAAATACTGCAGCGTGGCATACATCATAAGCCAGAAGCCTCCCATTGAAACATAATGTCTTCAAGAACTATATATTTATTAAGATGCATTCTCTATTAATGCATATTTCCTACCACAGATATCGAATAGCTTCAAATTCTAATTCTTTTTTCAGTGTGTCACTCCAATTGTAACTATTTTTAGACAGAAATCGCAATCACGTGATACTAAACCAATGTCCAAAAC
Organism: Magallana gigas; assembly: GCF_963853765.1. Lineage (NCBI taxonomy): Eukaryota > Metazoa > Mollusca > Bivalvia > Ostreida > Ostreidae > Magallana > Magallana gigas. The sequence continues at coordinate 33,479,458 of NC_088859.1, forward strand.
AACTCGGTTTGTTTACATGTGCAATTTCCGGATGAGTTTGATTGACCTACAAGTAAGTTGATAGGTGATGACTTATGATGCGTGAAACCTCCCGTATGATGAAACTTCGAGTAGCTCTTTTTATTTCGTTGTCACAATCAAAAAGAAAAGCACCATGCCACTTAAACAAAGTACTGTAGTTTGTATTGTTTATCTAAATATCAGATATAACTCACTTCATAGTGCTGAGTACTAATTTAAATGACCACCTAATAGAAATCTCTGTGTAAATACGAAAATAGTTCTATTATGCTAATAAAAAGAAATTAACTTTCAAACATTTATGTTTCAAAACACTTTAAGTGCAATTGTTTATGGAATTCATATGTAAAGGGATTCCATGTATTTAGTTATCTACGTATCATTCAGAATATTTTATGATAATTATTTTTAACGACCTCAACAAATTACCCATCAAATTTAATTAAATTTAGATAACATTTTTTAAAATGATTTTTTAAGCTATCAACTATTATTTAGTAAAGCGAAATCCCAAATATTTTAGCTTTAAAATTTGATTATTTTCTTATATAAGAGTTCTTCTTCTCAGGGAGATTCATATAGTCCAAAAATGGCCATGGACACCCAGTCTTCTTAAATAACTATTTTAGGGATTTACTACTCACAATTACTAGCTGATAAAAAGTCGATGGTATCTTATAGACAAGTAGATCGGCTTTCGATTACTTATATATATACATGTACATGTATACTGTCTCTCTGAAAATAAATTAACCATTATATTCTTGATATAGACACAAGTAGTTGTCGACAAGGCCAGTGATATACGAAAATCATGGAGGAAAAACGCTGAACACCAAACTTTGAAATCTTTTTTAGATTGTGGATGTCCAAACAATGTAATGTGGATTCAGACATACTTGGGACTAGATCTGCCCACAAAGCGCCCCAACCTCTCAATCAAACAATATCATTCTGCGCTTTGTTTGACAGAGCCCCCTACTTCTGGTGCATTAAAGCATAACCCCTCCGACTGCGGCATCGACCCCGCTGCACCGTATCCCATCTTAAGAATAAATGATATTTGCTCGCCTAATCCCGCCGTATTTTGGACAAATATTTTGTCATATTAATATACTTATCGCGAGTTGAGTATTTAATGGACGAGGAATAAACTTGTCACACGATATTAATCCCTCTCTTATGGCGCTTCAAGCCGAGGTTAGTCCCCATCATGACAGGGGGAAAATTCCACTTTCTCCAATAAAGCCCAACTATGCTAGCAATATACGCGGGGTGGTTTTGCGCGGGGACGAAGAAAAAAAAAACGTTACAGGAAAAGCGCTATTGATACTGGGCGGCCATTGAGACGACACGCTACCTTTCCCGATCTTCACGAATCTGTCGTGTTGTCATCTTAACGTATTCCTCTTGAGACATGGGTACTCGAAATGATTAAACAGAAACACAAACACAAAATTTGATTAAGTCAAGATCGTTATTTTTTATTGGGAGGGTATGACCCGCTGTCACACATGAGGATATAAAGTCTCTCATTAAATGAATTTTTTTTTCTATTTACCCTTTTTTGCTTCTTACAGGTAGGTTGTTCGTCTTTTAAATTCTGAACTTAAAAATAATTTTCAAGAATTTTTTTTTCTTTTTATGTTGATTATAAAAATAATATTTATGTATGTTAAAAGATGACTTAACAAAAAATAAAATGTGGAAAGAAGTTTTTGAAAAAGTAATTGAAAAATATGTCATTTATTCATTTTAGTGGATATCTAGAGATAAATGCTTAACGTAATCGAAGCTTCAAGTCCTCAGTTTAATATTTTTAGCAAATTTACATTTTATTTATGCATTGCATTTATTATTGCTATCATAATGTTTTAGAATTATTTCATCACGATTAAGTTTTTGAAAACGAACTTCCAATAAAATATTTACATTGAAAAAAATTAAACTATTATAAGATTTTAAGATTCACGAGAAATGAAGTTGATATTAAAAGGCTTTCTTGTTTTTTTTTCTATACCACTATCACTAAAATTATTTCTTTTATTATTTTAAATTAAATGCATATATTCTTTGTATTATTTCCTTTATTATTTTAAATTCAATGCATATATTCTTTGTACTACTTCTTTTATCATTTTAAATTCAATGCATATATTCTTTGTATTTTTGTAACTTTAGTCAATAAATTATTTGAATTATTTAAAGACAGCGTTTGAGATTTAGCCCTTTTCAAACAAATGCATGCTTTTAATTTGTGTACAAAATAATATTTCAAGTCGATCATCCTTTAAAAATTAGATTTATTTTTTAATCATTAAAAACTAAAAAATTACTATAAAACTTCCTTACACAAGTTACAAAATTTAAAACATTTTATAGTTTTAGTTTTATTTTTTTCCAATATTTTTCAAAACATTTTTATGACACATTTTACCCTTTTTTTATTTGTCTTTAAAAACTCTTCTGTTTTCCTTGTAAAAACTGTTATTGCCGCGTTGATACCCACTTCTTAATACTGACGGTTACAATATCATGATTTTGTTTGATGTTTGATGTACATGTTCTTTATCCTTCGAAAAAATCACCATCAAACTTTTGGAATAATTTTAGAAATATGTATATGCATATTTGATCACAGTTTTCAAATAAAATTCTACATCAACATTTACAAACTTTCTGTTTGCTCTAAACGAATAATGAATTACCACAAACTCATGACATTCCACTATATTCACCTACATGTTTTGTACTTTAGAGGTCACATTCTTTATATCGTCAAATTACTGTGTATTTTTTAGATGTTAACACAACCTCCCCCAACACCAACCCTCTTGTTTAAAAAAGAAATATAGAAAAGGAAAATGAAGAACATGCGCGGATCCAGAAATTTTTTTCCGGGGGGGGGGGGGGTCCGACGGTTATTTGAGTTTGTCCGGGGGGGGAGGGGTTCCAAGGCATATTTTTGGTAATTTGATAATTTAATCTAAAGAAATTAGAATATTACAGGGGGAGTCTAGACCCCCTACCACATCTAGATCCGCGCATGGAAGAAGTACAGATATGAAATATCTAATAGTAATGATAAGAGGTTTGAAAAAAGCTTCTATATTTTTAAAGCAAAATAAGCATAAATGTACATGTATTTAGCTCTCGGTGGTCGCTTTCAAAACATAGTGTCTCATCTTTTTAATTGGAGTAAAGTAAAGAAAATATAAACACCGACTGAATTTTAAAAAATTTATTGTTACTTTTGAATTATTTTTAAAAATCAAAGATTTTAACACTATATGAAATTAGATTTATCTTTTTAAAAGATAAATTATATAATAAAAATTGTTAACTTTCGATTTTTTTTTTTAATAGAGCAGATTTTATGCATATATACAGTATGTATCCATTATTATGAACTTGTGATAATACAAAATTCTGGAAAAAAGAAAAAAAAAGAATTATTTCAGGATTCGAGTAGTATGGTTGTGTCTATACCATACATATTGTGGATTGATAGTTTGAGTTATGTTTCTGTTTTTAGTATTTTAGTCGTGATAGTGATTATAAAAATCAAACCACGGACTGCGTATAATTGTTTTTGAAAAATGTTTGGTCTCTGCCGATTTCCGTTTCTCGAACACTGCACATACATAATGGGTTTTATAACTTGCGCCCTAAAGAGTAAGGGTTTTGTGATGGAATACAAATAAAATACATTTATATTAATTCATTAAATGGATATGAAAAAAAAAATGACATGGTCAAAAATTAAATTCTGCACGTTCAAAGCGGCACAGATTTGAAATATGGAGATGCATTAAAAAGCGGGCTCTTAAAAGGGTTTTTAGGATAAATTGCATTTAGAGCACGCTTTGTTTATATCTTTGTAAAAACATCTTTCCGACAAATCAAAATTTGTATACTTTGTGTTTCCACAAATGGACAAACGTCTCAAAACAAGACGTTAAGCAATGTGCAAAAAGGTCCTACCATTTTCAAGACTCGGTATATATATTAGTATATCTTCGCAAAAAACGCGATGATTAAATCGATCATCGGACGGACGAGTGTGTGTTGAATAACACCTATATCCTTTTCACGCCCCTATAACAGTTTATTTAGGGGTTCATCGACAAGTATGTATAAAACAGTGTTTAAACTTCATTTAAAGATTAAATCCTTGAACACGTTTCTGCTCTCATAAGAAGTGGCTTCCGAGTAAACATTCTGTACTGGCAAATTCGTAAAGCTGAAACCATCACACAACATCAACGCCTTTCCAAACAGATTAGCAGCTCAGAAAGTTGTCTAAGAGTGTTTGGCTGGGGTAATGATTGATTACAATAGGATGGTCCATATTAAACACTCTCAAGACTCATTGAGAAGACACTGATGAAAAGAAATTGATATGTTTAAATACTTCTCTAGATCGCTTTTACTGTATTAGGATCAATTAATTATGCATCTCTTGCAAGTTTTCGCATATTTATTTTACCTCTATTTTCCACACAGATTAAATTAATCATCTGTATGGGAATGATATCAATTTCATTTACTCCCAGTTTAGCAAGGTACTTAAAGTTTGGTCTACTCAAGACACTAGCTTTAATATGAAATGAACTTAGTTTAGTTTCCACAATCTTAGGTTTCAAACCAGGTAGGTACCCACGAAAAATATTTTTGTCGAAAATTTTCCATTTTATGAAGAAAACTCTTAATCATAAAATGTATCATTAAGTTTACGTTGTGCTCACTTAGTGTTCTGTTTTTTTCTATTTAGTTATGCAGGCTTACAACAGTCACGTGGTTTTTTCGCCTCGTCCGCCATTTTTAAGCCTTCACCCTCCGATTACCTACCCCCTACAGTCCCACCCAGCGTTCTTTCCGTTCCATGGCTCTCCATACGCTCTGCCGCCTTCAGTCTCGTTTGCTGATAAAATTGCTGGTAAGCAAAAGTTGAAAATAAATCCGAAGTATTTCTGTTACTGAAAATAACACTTGAACGATATAACTTTTAGATTTATTTTTATGTTTCCCCTCAAATCTGTATTTGTTTCTCAATAATGTCATTAAGAATAAAAACAGTAATACTCGGATTACTTCAAGATTAGTTAATATTGATAAAATACATAAATAGATTATGAATTGAATTCCAATATCAAAGGGACTTGGACACGATTTTAGATCAAAAATTTTATTTTTATTTTTTATGTATAAAATGGTTTATTGGTGCATTTTAAATGGTTTACCAAAATATCAAAAGTTAACGTCAAGTTACAAGCGAGATACAGAGGTAAGAATTGATAGTTATGTAAACAAAACTCGAGTCTTATAGTTGTATCATTTTGTTATTACTAGTAATAACCAAGTAAAAACAACAGCGGCGACAAAGATGTTAACAACTTAAACTGAATAATTCTATACACATTTCAAATACTTTTTTTCGGGTTTTGTAGCCGATTTGTTGTTCGAGGCAAGGTTCGGCTGTCAGAGGAAGCAGAGACGATGCCGGACGGCCTTCACCAACCAGCAACTGTCCACGCTAGAGAAAACATTTGCCAAGACGCACTACCCCGACGTCGTGATGAGGGAGAGGCTCGCAATGATGACCAACCTCCCAGAGGCCAGAATCCAGGTACGAAACACACCGTCTAAGTCACCTGTATGGTATTTATCTCACCTCATTTTGCTGTATTTACAAACACGTGATTTCATTTTTTTGGAAATAATTAATTAAAAACACGTCTTATTTATTGATTGATTCATTAATCAATTTATTTTTCTATTTGTTCATTTTGAATTGTTTGTGTGTGTCCTGATAATTTTATAAAATATTCACGTGCATTATAATGCAGTAGCAAGTGCTACATCGTGCAGAATGTTTAAATTCCGCTAGGTTTTTATCGATGGGTGTGACCATCGGTATTTTGTTTTATCTCATATTTGATTGGCATATCTAAGTTGGTTAATGAGTTTTTGAAATGCATTACTTAATAACACATTTTAGACTTTTAAGTGCAAGATGTATCTTTTTTTAAATTTGCTGTCAATTTTTTGTATCATCATTTGGATAAATAAGGTAACACATTCATTGAAATAAACGTGATGATATCATAATGCAAACATTGTCTTATTGGAAATGAAGTTTTTATTACATAGTGCATTAAACCCAACTTCACTTCTGCAAATCTGTGGTTTGAATAAATCGAACTTAAAATTATGGTAATTGATACAATGATATAATGTGGTTGATTAAGTACGCAGTTTATTATGACATGAGCCCTGCATGCTTGCTTCTCGTTAAACATGTACTTTGCGTGCAGAGAGAGAGAGAGAGAGAGAGAGAGAGAGAGAGAGAGAGAGAGAGAGAGAGAGAGAGTTTTCCTGACTCGATTTTGAACAAAAGCAATTAGTCCAATACACATTATTAAGTTCCTAAACCATCGACAATTATGGTTACATAATCTGAATCTTATAACCAATATTTTACTTAATTATAAATTTCATTTCATCAACTAAGATAGATTATTTTAAAAAAATGTTTTTAAAAAGTAGGTTGCCATTTCTGTGCCAAAATTGTAACTGGTCTTAGTATCTAGATAGAAAATTACAGGTATCTTTGCAATAAGATACAAACATGTATAAAATAAACTTTAAAAATATCAAAAATAGTTCTGCCATATCTGTGCAATTCAAGTTAAACCTTATCTGTTTTTTTTTTACTGTTTTTTTTACCAGTTATTAAGTAAAAACATTTGTCAGGTTAAGATTGTATTGTACATGTATCTTCCTATATATAACCCAATTCTCATATCAAATAAATCTATAGGTATGGTTCAAGAATAGAAGGGCCAAATATAGAAAGAAACAGAAGGTGACGCCTGCTGCTGAGAGTAGTAGCCAATCCGGAGCCGGTGAAGAATCCGATACAGGCGTCTCTCAACAGAGTGACGCAAATACTGACCTTGACCTGACTGATGACGTGATAGTTGACGTGGTCAGCGAGGAAGAGGAAGATGAGCTACGGACGTTAAATACAGGTTAGAGGAGGACTGACAATAATATATCGATAGTCGTTTTCTATATGGGAACTTGGTGGGTGGGATTAAAACAAGCACAGATAAAAATTGTTTGTGTAAAACAGAATTGGACCCTTTCCTTCTAATTTCAAAAATAGGATTTGATTAGCAATTTACTTTTATTTCAGTTAATAGTTTTATACATGTATGCGTGTGTGTCTGTAAAACGCCCTTTTTAATGATGCGTTTAAATCGGACAATTTATATTTACGATAAACCTTTGGGTGAGAATTCTGTTATAAAGATTATGAAATCGTGTCATTCAAATAAAGATTTTTATTATGCAATCTTTTTCAATACATTAAAATCCCTTCCCAAACTAATTAGTAAAGTAAAAGTGGGTGTTTACAGAATGCAGCAAGCAAAACATGTCTTACTCAAAAGTTTGATCAGATTTCGTTGAGTTGCAATGCTCAACCACGATCTTATACAGAGATGTGAGATACTTGTTCTGATATTAAGCTCTTTTATCCTCTCTGCAGATCAAAAACCTGGACTAGAAAATGAGGAACCGGACAAAGGCATTGTAAATTGTACTGGCTCTGCTTCAAACTCAGAGAACGCCGAGGGCTCCACTACAAACGCTGATGAAAAGGACGACGATGAAAGCGATGACCCCAAGACGAGGGCGACGCCATCTCCTGATATTGAGCAAACTGGTAAAAATTCCTCGCACTTCCAATTACGGTGTTTAATTTTGTACGATAAAGACACATCAATTCATATGCTTTTGTATTCATACAACTTTTTCTTCATTGCAAACTTTAACAGAAAAAGCATATTGATAAGTGGGTGATTATGTTTTTAATTTTTTATTTGTGTTTATTTTTAGATAAAGAGACACTCAGCTATCCGCCATCAACAACTTTACCCCCGTTTCAGATTTTCAACAATCAGAGACAATTTAGTTTTCCTCCTCCCCCTCCCCATGGGTTCGGGTTTCCGTTTTGCCTACCGGAGAATTCATTTCCGTCCTTATATCGTAAAGCATCGCCCCTGGGCCCCGCCCATTCCACCCACCCCCTGTCTACCAGCCTATACAAGAGGGAGGGGACGTCATTGGAAACTCATTACAACCCAAGCATCGAGAGTCTGCGGTCCAAAGCAAAACTGTATTATGATTCTCTGGGAAAATTGTGATTTATACTGACTCTAGAATTGTGTTACTTATTATTGTGGAAACAATTACATGTATATTCATGGGGGCTAATTTTATTGGATTTCCATTTTTTTTAAAGAAAAGGTTTGTGGGAATGTAAGTTTTGGGATTCTTCTATGCAAAATGAGTAAATTCATAATTTGTTGGGAATGTGCACCAAGGAAATCCATGCAAACTGAGCCCCAACGAATATTCATGATTCCCTGGTACATTGACTTGAATATACATGTAAATCTATTTTGATATGCACATAATAAAACATATTATTTGCTTATTATATAAGTGGATTAGGCAGCAGGTATTATCTATATCAGCTTTCTCCATTCCACGTTACATTAAATAATGCATTTGAGGTTGTGATTTTGTATAAGATATTGATTATATAGTCCCGCTATCTCTTTCTCTAAATTTTTATCTCTCATTCATTTTCATTACGTTCATGTTTTTATGTTTGCAGAGTTATTAGAAAATGTTCTGTAAATGCTTAATATTAGTATTAGTATGTTGAATGTTTTATCTTTAAAAATTTAAACGAGTGCAACTCCTTCCAGTGGAAATTTTCGGTATAGAGAGGGTGCACTTTTGTTGAGTACTTGTTTACAATACACGTTACATTGCTTTGTTTAGCATTCTGTAAGCTTGATTTACATTGCTTATTATACAAATAAAAACTGAATGCATCTTTATTTTTCTATCTTACTCTAGAACTCATATCTTACACATTGACACGATTAAGAATTTTTCAGTAATTTTGGTTCTGCATAATATCTTTAAAACCACGACAAAAATAAAAATGATTTATAAAAAAAAAATTATCTCTTTAAGCAGAAAAAAAATCACTAAATTTTTTTTTACCTGACCACCATGTATTATAGATGATTATATTATGTATTGGTTGATAATAAATTTGAGGCTAAGATACCCTGTTTGCGCTAAAACCCGCGTGCACAAGCGCGGTTGGGGCGGGGGGGGGGGGGTGTTAAGACAGGACATAATCCCTGGAAAATTTACAAGTATTAAATTCCCTTTGTTAATTTGCCGATTGTAGGCCTACGACCACCTTCCCCCGCGGCATGTGAAGGTATCGCTTGGACCCCCCCCCCCCCAGCCTTCCCCTGGGAATTTTTTTTTATCCGCGCCATTGATGTTAAAATACATTTAAATTACATTTCTAGTATATAGTCTCACCTAACGGTCCAGAATACTTGAATAAGTTACACGTTATGATACACGGGATATTGTAACTTTTTCCCCCTATTTCATACTACGACAATTCGTTTCAACTACTCTTTCAGTGAGCAGTCTTCTGAAGAAAGAAAGACAACTCCACTCTTTCCAAAAGATGAATCGAAAAATGCAAGTTATGTTTCTTGTCGTAAGCAAAAGGAACGTTGAAGTACTATTCATATCTACGTACATTAAATAAAAACTCGGGCTGTTTATCGATAATTTAACAATTTGTTACAGAACATCATTGGTTGGTTTTATTCCAAAATCGTGTCACCTAATGTGAGCTGCTTTATTAATTACTGATTTTCACTTCAAAATTTAAAATTAGAAATTTCTATCTAAGTTTGCACTTTCCTTTCCAAAATGATTGCGACACAACCAGATATTGTTGTTTGAATATTATATGCATGAATTTTAACATCACAGTTACGCAGTTTTGGTCGATGGCTACATTGAAGGTGTCATATCTTCTTATCGGAAAGAACTCCAAACGGAGATCAAACAACTGGAGTTGATGTTTAGATAATCATTTTGTCAATAACCATATTTTTCAGATAACATTGATTGTGCTCTGTAATGTTTAACGACGTGTGGGTCAGAGAATCAAAATTCAAAGAGGGACACGCTTGGTTGAACAAACTCAGCTCGTGACTGTCATTGCACACAGGCCGATGATTCTGTAGAGGAATATACACATCAAAGTTAAACTTGTGATAAACCAGCACCAGCAGCAAAGGGGGGGGATTGTTGTAGGTTTCATTTGAGTTTTGATTTCGTTTGCTTTTTCAGATTTAGTTTAATTCGATCAATAAAAATACATTTATTTCTACCTCTCATATCTAAAGACAGTAGCGGCCATATTGATATGATTTTACATTATTCACCTTTTTTTTCAAAATCAATTTATTATTTGAATAAAAAACGATATATAATCTTAAGATAAGTAAATTGGTTTCATCGGCATTCAGACGGTTTGTGTTGGCTCTTTCTTCATGTTCGACATCAGCAGCGCAAAAAGCCAAAGATTTTTTATTCGAATTCATACTAAACTTGAATATTTACATGCATTTTGACCCTCTTTTTGTTTAGATTGTTATGAATACGTATTACTTCTATATTCCATTTCCTTCCATTGATTTCCAAATAGTGTAAGTCACTGCTTTTCTCTCAAATATGGCGTGCGATAGCTGAAGATCTGTAGCTCTACGGGGAAATTCGGGTGACAGACCCCGTATGTTAATTCCAGTAGAGCTATAGGTCTACGTATTCATAACAATCAAAACAAAAAGAGGGTCCCAAAAAATACTAGTAGAAAAAATTATGGTTTTGCTACGGTATATGCAAAGTTTGTTTAAAAAATGATTGTAAAACTCTTGTATTTATATACAATGAACATGTATATAAAATTATTAACAGAGGTTGAATAATAGGGGCGGAAATCTTCTTTCGTGATAATTATGTAGGCCTAATTAAAGGTGTTACTATTACTAGTATGTCTTGATGGATGGAGAATAAAGAGATGGACAGGGGTGGATGGGTGTCGTGTTGTAAATTAATAGCTAACCATTCCATGTAATTTGATAATTAATAGAGTATAGATATATAATGTAAAGTGCTGTAAAGCAAAGGCGTTGTATAATATAAATATATCTACCCAAAAGTATTTAACTGCTCTAACTTCTTGAGGAAACTGGGATCATTTTCTTTACACTGTGGGTAAAAGTATTTGGTTCATTACATTCTAATGAAATAGCATTTATTCTTATAAAATATCGCTTTCTTTGGCAAAAAAAAGTATCAGAGAAAGAAACAATCAAACTAATTCTAAAATAATAAAGTGAAATTGCAAACATGAGACATGCTAATTACATGCATACATGCTATAACCAAGTACAAGTATATTTTTTACTTTGAAATTTACACGTAGTAAATGATACATGTAAAATCAATCGTATCTGAATGTATGGGCAAAGAACTATTCTTGTCAAAATATCATTTTTATTAAACCTTTAAAAACCCCATCAATTACAATTAACTGTCCTGTCCTCTTCATTTATCAAAATATATACTAATAAGGACTTGATTACACACAATGATTTATTAATATCGTGTCAGTAAGACAGTTTTTTTTACATGTTGTGTTTTTCTTTAAAACATGATTGACAACTAATTTGTCAGCGTGTCGTCCCTCGTGTTAAATCTCGCTTATATTTTGCTATATTTCATCTTTTTATATAAGAATAATGAATATTGAGCGGCTATATTCATTAAAATATTGAAGTTGGCAGGTAAGAAAAATCTGAAATTTTCATTCAATTGAAAATTAAGTTAAAATCAAATAAACCATATTTAAAAAGTTTTTTTTCTTTCATGCTTTCAAATGTATGTGATATTATTTTCATGTTACAAAATAGCAATTAAGTTCTAGGAATTTATTATAGGAATTTGTAATTAAAGAGGCATTATTGGAAGTCATTATATTCTAACAAAGGTTTCAGCAAAATTCCATTTTTTTAGTCTATATTATTCTATAATAGAAAGCATCACATATATACAAAAAGAAAGAAAAAAGGAAGCAAAGGAACTGGTTCATAATTTAAAATTATAAAAATATCGGTGAGATAAAAATACGGTTGACAATTAAGCGGTTTTTTTTTTTTTTACGTCCGATGAATATTAAATTAATATCCTACTTTGGTGGCCATTTCATGTCCAAAGAGTCTTCTTTATTCTTAACTCATTTCAAAATCCTGAATCGCACTTAATGTTTATTTACGAATATCCAATGAATTATGTATTCAAATCAGCGTATGTAAATGTCGTGAAAATATCGCATGTGCGGTTGCCATACACTAAATTCGCTTTTTTCTTATTCGTAAATATTAGAAATTAGACATTCTGGAATGCCATTAATGATACAAGGGGGCCTTCACAAACTGATACAATTAAGGATGTGTGGAGAGCATGTCGCGGATTTGATATAGCACTTCCGTGCAGTCGCGCCGCCTTGCCGAGCAGATCTGGGTTTTATTTTTTTTCTACTTTCTTTGAAAATAAGGTGCAAAATAATATAACTTGCAATTGCATGTATAAATACGAATATTTTTTCTTGTTCGATGAAATTCAAATTCAAAATGAAATTGTGTTTTTTATATATTTCTTTTTTCAAGAAAACTAAATGACAGGAATTACGAAATCTCCCTCTCCCCCTTTTTTTCTAAAATGATATCTGAAGGACTTGATCTCTGTCTACAGCGTTTTCTCATTAAAGAAGTTCCAAAAAAACTCGAGTATTCTTGTGCAATAATCAAATTTTGATCCTATTGGGAGAAGAAAAAAAATTGAAATGAGCTGTCATACATCATCTTGTCATCGACATCTGTTTTAAAAGACGTCGGGTCGTTAATGACGAGAGATAATCTGACTAGGACACCGTCGACTTGCGTGCTGTTCAAATTTGTTCATTAGCAATCGGAGTGCAAGCGATGGTCCAGGTGGAATAACGCAGGTGTCCTGGCGTATCCTAGGAAAATTAAACACGGAAACAAAGGGGGTCCATTCTTTGATATTGCACATGGTCCGTATTGCTTGTGCATATGAAACTGGAAGCTGGCATCCCCGCGCGCGAGGGCCCGGATGTTAGCAGGTGTTGGAAAAATAATGCGCTGTTGCTCAACATCATATTGGAGGAGGAGAAGGCAAGATGTTCAGTAAGAACACACGCTGGATATTGTCACCGACGCATTATCAAAGGGCCCTTGAATCGATGACTGATTAGGAAGAAGAAAGGATACCAGACAATTCAGAGAGTCGAGTTATTTAGACGCTGACTTTCATTTGTTCTAATTAGCATACTCCTTAGAAATTTGTTTTAAAAAACAGTCCATAAAAAAATCTTTAATGCAATTTTCAATTTATTTTTTATTTTATGACAATCTAAATTTTATGCACTTACTATGAATATCTTTTTGTTCCTTTATGTTTTGTAGAATATTAAAATTTTACATTTAGCGAAAACTTGAATTCAAAAGATCTATAATTTAGATTAAAAAAAATTACGTTGAAAAATAAATAGCTCCGTGGGTCAGTAAATGGTACCTCTGTCCAAACTAAAGACCAAACTGTATTCTTAGAAACTAATCAAGTGAAAATGACATTGAGAATTGTACCTGGTATGGGCGGTCAGTTTTCACCTGAGGCCCAAACAAGATTATTAGAGAAGAGAAAATAGAGACGCGTTCGATGTTTCGATGTTACGATACGCCGTTGTCCAGATGTCGCCTTGAACACACCGGGCTATGAGGTTAGCCCATCAATTACCAAGGTGACAGGACGCTTGTCACAAAGAGAGATTGGGTGTACCTGGAGAAATCCACCAGATGTACAATACCAGTGGTATCGGCTTGTCAGGTACTTCGATCAATTTGTAACGACGACGAGTTTGAGGAGATGAAACAATGAGCCTGCCATAGTTATAACGCTCAGGAGACAGAGAGAA